>NC_133122.1:190821933-191131933 GCF_033568475.1 Henckelia pumila | reverse complement strand
TGCCCCACTTGAGGAAGAGGCTCTCTCTTTCATGTTCCGAAAGCTTCTTCGACATTTGCTTGCTCAGCATACGTCTCTCTTGCCGAAGAGCTTTGTTGCTGTTTTAAACAAACGCATGGACAACGGAGTTCACGATTCAATAAGCATCATGGAGTGTAGTTTGATAAAGCCAAGAACATGACAAAATATCGAGCATTAAGACGGGTGTATCTAGGACTGGATGTAGCAAGGGGTGTTTGGGGTCCCTCGACTTTTTTAGTCCACCCTTGGGCAAAGATAACTCACTTTCTAATGAGAAGATGAAAATCTTACCTCGAAGCAAGTGTGAGACATTGTCCATTCACGATAGTCTTCTCTCCGCGAGAAAATTTATCATTCAAGAATTTCATCCTCCTCATCTCTACCTCCAGATATATAGAATCTGACGGATCACCTTGGAAAAGCATGAAGAAGTATGACCTATGCACTAGTGAGACATTGCAGGCTTGCCAAAGTTCGATTATTTCTCTTTGGAGTCTTTCGAATTCCCTAGGCCAACTCGAAAGATCTTGAATATCATCTTCTACTGGATCTGCTCCAACCTCTTTGACACTCGTCTTTAGAGACTTATTAACCTTTGGTTCAATCTCCTTGGCCTGTACATGGCATTAGGTGCACTTGCATTAAAAATCTATAATCCAAATGGCGTATAATGTTCCAAGAATTTCAGGATTCAAATGTGCAATAAAAACATATAGAAAGTAAACAGTTGGAACTCACTGAATCTCTCGATGTCTCTTGTTCATCTGGCAGCAAATTCTCTTCCTTCATGTCATCGATGTCACCAGCAACATCCTGGGCATTCAAAAATTTTACATTCTTGGCATCAATCTCGATATCAAGAGCATTTTCGGGAGACGATTGGGAATCTTTCATTCGTACTGTTCGGACACTGGAACTAAAGTTTAATGGAGATACTTTCCTATTTAAACCTTTAAACTCTCGATATGAACCAGAAGTTGGGGATCTGTCACTGTAATCAGTAATCTTCAACCATGGAGAAGACGAGTCTGTAATGATACTGGCTCTACAGCTTCGACTTTTGGTTAATTTCAAACTTCCAGTGCCAGATGAATCTGGAGCTAAATCGCGAGCCAAACGTAGCTTTTCAAGAGATGACATGTCAAGAAAATCAAGTTCTCTCTCCTTCTTAAAGGTTGATGGTGAGACTAGTTCTTCATCATTCTTTGCGTTTGTATGCTTAAACCCAGTACCTTCCGTCATTTCATGATCATTCTTTAAGTGAGATGAAATAAAAACCTGTTCTTTTGTTAAACGAGGCGATTCAAATCCTAAATCTTGTCCATCTCCAATCATAGACACTTGCACTGCAGAGAATCCTGTGTTTTCTTCAGGAGATGAGTACAAAATCCCTTTGTTACTCGACTCTTCTGCATCGATGCAACGAACTTCCTTGTATAGATACTCCGAAGTCCCATTACTTTGTTTCTCAACCTCATCCCAACCATGACATGAATCACTTTCACTGAAGTTTGAACTTCTGATTAATATTCTTGGAGACATATTACCTGATACAAAATTATCATCAAAATATGTAACTTTCGGAAAATGGTCCTCTGAACTAGATCTACTATGGCCATCAGAGCAAGTTCTGGTATCCACATCTAACGAGTGAGGGTCCGCCATAAAAGGGGTTCCGAGTTCTGGGATTTCAGAATCCAGCGAATTTTGAACCAGCAATTGAGAGTAGTGCCCCAATTCGACCTATATATAGATATCAATGAATATCTAAACATGTAGAAACAGAGAGAGAGAGTGCAAGGACAGATTCAATAGAAATTTTACCTGTATCATGGAACCTGAATGATCTCCAAGCATTTGTAACAATTCTTTCACTTGTGATTGAGCAATATCCCTTTGCAGAATTACCTCTTTAATCTCCTTCTCAAGCTACATCATAAAAAGAAAAACTTCACCACAAGATCCATGTTATACAGAAACGATGGTCATTTTTTTTTTCCTCTCGGCCTTTTAACTGTCACTGCAAGTTAATTTTTTCATTCTCAAGAGTCAAATTAATCTTGTAGAATTAATTAGAATTTGTTAGCACCAAGGCCAAGTTTTAAAAAAATTCATGTGAAGGGCACGTTTGACAGCCACCGTATTTATTTGAACGTAATTACCTCGTCTATTCGAAGATCTTTCTCTCTCAGTGTTGCAGAAGTGTTTGATGGGCCAAAAGTAGAACTTGGACTTCTGAGTTCGCTCTCTAATCTTGCCAGCTCTCTCTGCAAATGCTTCACCAGTGCTTTGTCAGACAAGACGACATTAACTTGGGCATTAGTCATCACCTCCTTGGCACAACTCGCGAAGAGAAGAGTGTTCCTTGATTGTTCAACATGACTGCGAGCAGGACTCAGAGTGCAGATGATGGCTGTTCTTGCATTTCCACCCAGAGAAGTTTGCAATATTCGAGTTAGCTTTGAATCTCTATATGGAATGTGCCCATTGCGCCCCTTGCTACGCAGGAACATAAACAAAATGTGAAAGAAAATGAATCAAAGTGATACTATTTACATGGAAAGCCCTTCTCAAATCAAAAAAGAAACAACAGCGGCAGCAAAAAATCAAAATCATTTTATTTCTTATGAAAATTCTTATTGAACTACAAGAAAGACTCTGTGTATACATATGTTTGTGTTTGTGGCCTCCTAGAGCAACATAAGACCCACAGAGATGTGGCCAGTTGCACGATCCTTTTCATAGACTCCAACAGTTATAAATAATATGCACTAATGTAAATTGAGTAATCTTTCAAATCCATGTGTCACGGAACTAACCATGAACAAGGTCAAGTACCTGAGCTTACGAACAACTGTTCCCAAGGTCAGCAAACTTCGATTTATATGGCAGCCTTCTTTTAACCTTGCACCTGCTGATAATGAATGAGATGCTCGCTCGCTTCCAGCCAGATCAACGAAATTCTTCGCCAAAATAAGAAATTGATTTTTAATAGAAGTACATTATCTAGATAATAAAAAATCATATATCAATAAAATCCATGAAAAGTTGTTGTATTACTACCACAGCAGCTGTAAGAGTGCTCGCATTGCCCTTGCCTAAAAAATCACGGGAAGAGCTTTCAATTGTCTGCAAAGATGCATAGATAATTGAAAGGTTATAGATAGATTCATTTGTTGGATGTATTTTTTTGAACAATAGTATAGTATGTGATAGTTTGTTGCATAACTGGTTAGTTAAGTTAAATAATGACTGCTAAGTGTGAATTTTCTCTTTGAACAGATTGAACTATATAGTCAAGTTTCATCTCACATTTCTACCAGAAATATGAGTAGCACGTCAAGGAAATACAATACCAGTCTAATAATCTGGTGGGATCTGGAGCTTGTTTCATTCAGGGACGTTTCTCCGACCTGTCTCTGTGCTGCAAAGATGGATAAAAACATTTTGGGTAGGGGGCCACATCCTCCTGAATTAGACATTTTACGACCATCTTGTCATCAAAAATATAGTATGAAAAACCATCGATTTTGAATCCTTGCCTTCACATATAGAAAGAAGCTGGATCACATGATCCCAATCCGTCAAAACTTCCTCGGTGAGTTTCTCGACTACGGTTCCTCTCTAGTGAAAAGAAAGGTTTCTTAATCAGTTACTGAAATCATTTCTCTATACATAAAACCAATCCAAAAAATATAAAAAATCTCACCTCTGGGTCATCAAGAAGTCTAAGAGGAGTGCAATCTATACTGAGGAGGTCTCTTACAGATTCATTGTAGATCTCCATAGCCGAAAACTTCAAACTAAATTTTCTTTCTGGATGCTGCCGGAATCAATGAGATTGTGAAATTTGCTCAGTACAGGAGCTCATACATTGTGTTAAAGTAGTGAAAATACAGTGAATAGAAGATGCAACACAGCACAAAATTGATATCCTTCTGGCCATTAGATTCTACAACCACCACATGGTGCCAAGAGAGCTAAGGGTCTTACCACTTTCTTCCAGTTTAAATTACACCATCAGTTCTTTGTTGGTACAAAATCTAATGATAAACATACTTGAAAATCTTTTTCTAATGGTAGATTAATGATATCAAAAACTTATTACCTTCTCTATATATTCAAATATATCTGATATAGCATACTCAGTAATTCCGGTCATTGTATATGTCTTTCCACTACTCGTTTGTCCATAAGCAAACACACTTGCTGCGGAAAAAAATTGGCATAAAACTTTCATATCAAAATATCACTAAATGGGGAAATACAGGGTTAAGCAAACTTAAACAACAGAAATAGGCTTACAGTTCATCCCACTCGCAGCTGAAATAGCAACATCCTTGGCTCCTTTTTCGTACACCTCTCTGGTGGAGCATGCGGTTCTGAAAACTCTATCTATAAAGGGGAAGAAAAAAAACAAATGGGAATCGGAATTTTTTTTTAAGATCGAAATTTCACAACATTTCCAAAATCATTTTATATTTTTGAGCAAACAGAAACTGTAAATGCCAGTTTAAATTTAGTTTCTTCAACGAAGTAGATGAAATCACAAAAATATAGCAGACACTGAAATCTCCATTTTATGATTACAACAACACGTCAAATTACCCCGATCTTTAATTTTATATTGAAAGTGAAACTCCAAGCTTATTCCTATTCCAAAACTTTCCATACATATAAATCAGTTCTAATTTTTGGAAGCTACTCATAATAGCATTCGAACGATAAAAAAAATTAGAAAAAGGAAAGGAAAGAAGCAGAGGAGAAACACCTTCAGCAGGAAGTTTCAAGGGAAAAAAAACAGCTCTAAATAACTCTTGACAAGAAACTATCGCCATTTCTCACAATTAGCACATAAAGAAACTTGATACAGTAAATAAAGATGATTATTTTGCACACTCTCCATAACTTCTCATAATTCAAGAAAATCTAAGACACGATTAAATTTTTTTACCAAATGTATATGCTGAGGGATACATTGACCTCTCCGAGGCTGAGAGATTAACATTCTTATAGACAATAGTTTTGTCATCGATGCATTCCCAATCTGAGACATCATTCCTCAGAATTTCCTTCGAATTCAAAGGCCTCAGCCTCACCGACACATAAATCTTTTCCTCATTGCCTCTCATCACCTCTTCTCCACTCTCCATTGTTCTCATTTCAGTCCCAAACCTTCTTACAATTTCACATTCACCTCAAGAAAAATCCCCATATCGAAAAGGATTTAAGAAACGAGCAGCTTCCGATTATCTAAAAACCTCTCACAATTGTAGAACCAACCCAAGAACAATCACCGACCTAGGAAAACAAGAAACAAAACTGGGAGGAAAAAGGTGGGATCTTTCCAACAGTTTCCTTCAGAGAAGGGAGAAAAAACAAAAGGGTCTGAGAATTTTGGCACACCCAATGATGATCAATGATCATTTGTGAATACAGACCAAAGTGGAGTCAATGACTACATATTCATTCCCATCACGCATTTTGTCTCACTTTACTGACGAGGGAGTTTTTTGTTTCTATATTTGCCAAGGTTTTGTGGTCCATGAATATTATATATACCATACAGACTGTCACATGTCTTCATCCTCTTGAATGTTTCCTGGGTTGTGGTAAATTTTTTGAAAATGAAGAAAGATTAGGTTGAGTATATGTCATACTTGGGAAACAGCAACTGTTTACCTACAAATATGAAGAAGATCTACTTCAGAGATCATTTTCATAGAATGGCAGATGTGATTGTTATATTAACAAAAACCACTACTTTTTCTCTTGTGACATCACTCCGTCCATCCATAAAATACAAAAGATTTAGTTGTAAATAAATTTTGATAATTTTTTTAGTAGATTAATTTCTTTAAAAAATTTAGACCACTTCATTTCTATGTTATTTAATCTTTAGTATAGCATTAAAATATCCATGTAATTTTATTTTTCTAGTACTTTTTAGTTTAATTACATAATTTGGATTTTGAAGATCTTGTCTTTGTGAGAGTTCATAATTCGGAAGAATTTTCGATTTGAAGGTCGGCTCGTCTATTGCATGGTGTGAGTATAATGTTGAATTTAGGATTTGGTGGTTTTAGATTTGAAATAAAAGTCGGTCCTTTTTCTTTTTCAGGCTTTGGTTCTATTGATGATTCGATGCTGGTAAGCATGAAAAAGATGATAGTAATATTTCATAGGCAATTTTATTAAAAGTATTTTAAAGGAGGTGAGGGGCACCCCCTTTATCCACAAGCAAAGTTAATTGGTAGCTAGATCTAACAAATTATTAACTTAATTTTATGTGGAGTAAGTAGGATAAGTGAATTTGTCGTTAGTTGACAGCTAACTTCAATCTCCAAACATTGTTTATTCTATATAAATGAATTTTATCTGTTCGTTGTTAATGTTTGTTTGGCATTTTTGGTCAATGAAATTGATAGGGTACCCCATTTATAAATTTGTTTTAAAAACATACAAAGGGAAAAAGGAATTTTATAGATCAAATGTAATGACACATAACAAAACTTGCATTTTATGAATTAAGTATAAAAAAGTGTATGTCAAGAGGGAAAACAAATTATATGTCGGTTTGATAAATTTAATTTATCACCCGATTCATCCCGGGAAATCGGTACCTTTTTCCTTTGATTTGCTCTCGAGGTCAATTTAGTTGTAATCATAGTTTATACACATTTGAAACTAACCTTTATTTAGTTTATCATCTAATTGACCACTCAAAATTGTCATTGGGACACCTTCACATCATGATCTTCCAAATGGTTTATCTTCGTAACATTAATCATATTACAAAAAAGTCGATTACAATATTTAATATATGTATGTTTCAAATTTTTGCCATCAATACAGAATGAGCAAAAGTCAGATAATAAATATGAAATTGGTGATGGTAGTCTAAGTGTACCTAACAAGACTTTATGCAAGTATGAAAGGCCATACTAATGTTTGAACTTTCTGCCAAAACATTTAAAATTCAAAATCTTATGTCATTTTCTTTTAATTCAAAACTTTGCCGATTTGAAATGGTATACTTAAATTTAGGTTAAAGTATGTTGAAGCTTTTTCTAGCTAGATTGGAGAATTTGGTCCATGGCATCTATTTATTTACCGTGCTTAAATAATAGCCACCGTCCCATGTCTTCAACTATACTTATAGCTCTACTTCAACAAAAAAAATTATATATATAAAAAAAACTAGGTACAATAAAATATAAGCCATGTGAACTCCAGCAACGATTCTCTAGACATGTATTCTACTCAATTTATTATCATTAATTTTTTTGGTTAGCTACTCAATTCTTTTCCAATTTTGAATAGATACGATAGATTTTTCTCAAAATTAATGCAGGCGGAAAAGTCGATTGTCCTTTTTAAATAGGAAAAAAAATTAAGTAGTATTTGAATTTTATATGCAAAACTAAGTAATTATAATCCTCATTATCAGTAATTATGAATTATGGAGTAACACTCTTGTGAGATAGTCTCATTCGTGAGACGGGTCAACCCTACCCATATTTATAATAATAAGTAATACTTTTGGAATAAAATGTAATACTTTTTAATGGATAACCCATACAAGAGATCCGTCTCAAAGAAATGATCCTTGAGACCGTCTTATAGGAGTGTTTGTCTGCGCAGCGTCCACCATTAATACAAATTCTTCATATTGTATACGGTGCATTCTTGGAAAACTGAGAAACGGGGACACATTATTATGTTCCTAGAGTTTCTCGTTTTTTTTCATTTATATCCTTCAAACATTTGAATTTTCATTTATATCTTTCGTTTGTTAGTTTGGTTCCAGAAAATGTCTCTACCAACTACCGTTAATTCTTTTGTGAATGTCAAACGGAACTTACATATGTGTTATGCACGTGACTGTGAAAATGACTAGATTATATCCTTTTTCTCGGGATAATCTATTATCTATTACCTATCTAAAAGTGTAAATAATCTATTACCTATCTAAAAGTGTGAATAAAAGGGCAAAGTTTTACAATTGTGAATTTACAACTTTGCCCTTTTATTCTACACAATTTCATGTAAAAGTTAATACAAATAAGGATATAAATTTAAAAATCAATTATTAGCTAGGACATAAAAGTAAATGTATAAATTTTTATATAAATAAATACAAAATACATGGCTTGTTAATTATTACACATTAACTAAATGCATTCATTACTGAGTAATAGTGAGTTGATTAAAATAAATGGGGCTTTCAAGTTTTTTTCTTCTTTCATACATTCAATTTAGAGAAGATTGAATCGGAGAGGGGATTGATCGAGAAAGATCTCTTGTTCTTATTATAGGATCGTGATTGAATCCGCAGCTTCTATTCTAACACAAACTTTTCTGGTTCGCCCCAACATTCCCCACTTGTCCGACTGTTGCTGAGGAGGCAGAGTTTGGTTCGCCCCAACATTCCCCACTTCTAACTCTCAACGAATTCCTAGAATTTTAGGTGGGTCGTGACAATTCTAGTTACAATAATGTGGATCGTTTATCCGGCTTCATAGAATTTGAAGAAAGTACAATAGGTATTGCTCTGAATTTGGAATCATAGATTAATCGAGCATTTCTTCTTTTTAATATTTTCCATTTTCCTAATTCGTTGGTAGAATGAAAAGAATTAGGGGAATCTATCTTTCACTACAATAGTTATATGACACGTATTTCTTTTTATCGCATAACTACGTCCTCTAGCTCGAGGTTTTAATCTCTTCGCGGTAATACCCTCATTAACTTCAGCTTTACTAAACGCATGGAAGAATGACTCGGGAAAAAACTTATAAGAACCAAGAGATTTATTATAACACACATAAAGACACCCTTTTTGATATGCTGAGGAGGCAGAGTTTGGTTTTTTGGGGGTGATAGTGGAAAAGTTGACAGATAAGTTCGAATCCATTATAAAATCTGTTTTTTTTAGATTTGTTAGTTCAATGATTTGATTAGTACCTGTTTAATCTCTTTTCTTTTTATTAGTATTAAAATCTCATTTCAAGTTCCAAACTTTCTATTACATATCCGATTATTATTTGGGTGTTTTTGCTGGAGGGAGATCTTTCATATCTTTCGAGATCCACCCTTCCAAATACAAACAGGGAAATCGCTCAAATATCTAAAAAAAAATAAATACTGATTAGTTTAAAAAAAAAAATCGGAATGAATAGCGTCCATTGTCTAATGGATAGGACAGAGGTCTTCTACCAGAAATAATGGTATCTCCAATTATAGCCCCTCTGGGATGTAAAATATATCTCTTCTCACCATCCCCATAGTTCTAATTCGATAAATAATTAAAGTAAAATTAAAGTAAAGCTTTTTTCATTGCTTTTCGAAATGAAACTCTATTCTTTAATTATCCGGCCCACCTAATGTCAAGAAAAGGATTGATTATATATCAATAAGTATTTTTGAATGGATTCATCACAAGAGATATATGGTGGTCTATATAGGAATTTCGAGGAAATAAAAAAGGGGAACTTTCTCCACCCCTATTCTTGTGTCGAAGAATAGGAAGACACATAATCCCTCCCAGAATTATTTGTTGCCCGCATTTAAAGTTCTGCGCTTACTTATGCGAATTGGGACGAAGAGAAAAAATCGATTTAGGGATCTAAGGATTTTTTATGCTGAAAAATAAGAATCGACCTATAATTTGGACATTCTCAGACTCACGTGCACGTGACACTTAAATGTCATTTTTACATTCACAGAGCAATTTATGATAGGGACATTTTCTAGAACCAAACTAACAGATTAGGGATATAAATGAGAACTCAAGTGTTTGAGAGCAAGGTTCTAAAAAGCGTGAAACGTGTCGAAGCGTGTGAGCCAAGCTAAGTGCGATTACTACGAGCTTAAGCGTACATTTAAGCGTAAAAAAACGTTTTCAATTTAAACTATAATTTTAGTCATTTCACAAAATTAACGGAGTAAATAATGAATAAATATAATAAGTTCAAGTGTTATGCATTAATTCTTTGTGAGATTCTAATTCAATTTATTTCATCATTTATTTCATATCAAGTGTCATCGAACATAAATTAAATTAATTGGTTTAATCCCTCAATATGTATTGCATTCACATCATCGCTACACTTAGTCATACAATATTGTATATTTCTAATATTGCTAACACTCACTAGTAAAATCGCTACTTTATGATTTATTTTCATCTTATTAGTCGATTTTGATTTTCAAAAAAAGTCACATTTAAGCGTATTTAATGAAACTTTACATGGTCAACTTATGTCTTCTGTTTTTTTTTTTTTACCGTTTTTGGCCGAAGCGAAACGTTTTGGAGAAGCTTCAAGTTTAAGCGAGATTAAGCGAGGCTTAATGAAGCTTTTTAGAACACTGTTTGAGAGACAAATGAGAAAAACGAAAAACTATAAGGATATAATATTGTATTATCTCGAGAATAGGGCTACAATTTGGGAATTCTCAGACGCACGTGCATATCACGTTTAAGATCTGTTTGACATTCACGGAGCAATTGACGACATGGAGACTTTTTAGAACTGAACTAACTAATGAGAGATATAAATGAGAATGCAAACGTTTGAGTGACATAAGTGGGAAAAACGAGAAACTGTAGGGACATAATAATATGTTTTCCCGAGAAAACAATTCGGCACTATAAAAATCCAGAGAAAATCGAAGAAGAAGAAGAAGAAGAAGAAGAAGAAGAAGAAAGAAAGAAAGAAAGAAAGAAATAAATAAAGAAATAACGAAGTTTACTCTGCATTGAGATTTTTGCCTCCTTTTTGGCCCCTTATTTTTAATGAGGATAGGAGAACAGAGAGACCTAGGGGCTAGGAGGAAACATTTTGCATCAAATTTTTTTAAATATCACTTCATCTGTTATTATTTGTTCTTACAATTTACTTCGAGGCGGTTGAAAAATAAATTTAAAACTTGATTAAATTATTTTGATGCTTGATTTTTATAATGATATGTCATAATAAAATTTTCAACGTGTTTACTAGAGACAATGAATAATTGTCAAAGGTTCTTGACATGTAAATTATGTGATTTTATCAATTAATATGATTTACACAAATGAAGATTGAGATTTTAGATCGTGTACCTATAGTTGTAGACCTGGCCACGGTCCGGGTCGGACCCACTGGGTCCAGGTTGGCATTTAGCCAACCCTTAACCGGACCGGCTATTGCCGGTTCCGGTCCGGGTTGGTGAACCGGTGGTTCCGGTCCAGTTAACCGCCGGTTCAGGGTCCGGGCTAACCCGTGAAATTTTAAAAAAAAAATATTGTAGCACCCCAGCACTGATTTTATAGCGCGGGGGCGCTGACCCTTCGAATTAAATTCGAAGGGGCAAGACCCCAACTCCGCAAGTGAGCAACTTCAATTTTTTTTAAATTTTTAAACAAATTTTTAATATGACATATTCTTTAAATAATCTCAATCAAATATTTCATATCTCCATAATAAAAATCTATTACATTTATTAAATAAACAATATATTAGAATTTCAACATCTTATGACTTATATTACAAATCTATTACATTTTATTCTACTTCATTCGCATTTCCTTCCATCGTAGTTCCGGATGTTCCTTCGGTATCATCTTGGTCTTCTTCATCACTTTGAATATGTTGTGTTTGATTAGCGGTTTTTGACCAATCATTGAGCAAACATTGGGCTTCCAAATTTTCCGGCCTTAAGCTAGAACGTCTCTCGTCCAATGTATTTCCTCCAATACTAAATGCTTGCTCCACTGCAACTGTTGAAACCGGACAAGCTAGAAATTCTTTTGCCATTATAGCCAAAATTGGATATATTTGTGTTTTTTGCGACCACCATCTCAAAATGTCAAAGTTTTGCTCATTTGTATCACTAAAATCAAAAATAGTGGTAAAATAATTCTCAAGTTTCTGACTGGAACTTGAGGATCCTCGTGGACGTTTCGTCCATTCCCTTAATAAAAGTTGTGCTTTAGTAAGTTTAGAAGTAACATTACTAGTTGCAGTGGATTGTGTTTCATGTGAAACAATTTGTCCACCATATTTGATGTTATATTCATTATAAATATAAAGTAAATGAGTTTTAATATTAAACAAAATGAATGAGATAGAAGGAATCGTTTCCGCAATAGGCTCCAAAGATTCATAATATAATGTTAACATGTTGTTAAGCCATCTAATTTAAGTCTAGGATCTAAAACAAAAGCACATAAAAAAATTTCAAGAATGAGCAAAAAATATTTTTCTCATTTTGCTTTCATGACGAGAATACATTGAGATAAAGCACTATCATTAGATTTAACATGTTCATGAAAAATACAAGCAATGTTGCAACAATGTGTTAAAACTAAATGTGAAGTAGGGTAATAAACACCGGATAATTGGTCACTAACATCATTAAAAACTTTTAAAATTTCACAAATACTAGTGCATATGTTCCATTGATTTGAAAACAAATAAATATCACGAGCTTGAACAAATTGATGAAAAAATGTACATAATAAATTTTTATATTCAAAAGAGGATAATAACAATTTATATGTTGAATTCCAACGAGTTGAAACATCTCGTGCAAACCGCTTAGGCTTCATACCATTTACTCTACAAAATTTTCCCCATTGATTCATAATTTGAGGATGCGTCCATAACTAATGAATAGCGTTCCTAATTGGTTGAATATGTATGCCTAAACTTTTTAGCCCATCTTGAACACACAAATTTAAAATATGACATGTGCATCTAATATGAAAAAATTTGCCACCTAGTGATGGTTTACATATTTCAATAAGCTCACTAATACTAGAAGTATTTGCACTAGTATTATCAAAAGACATTGAAAAAACTTTGGTAGTTAGACCATATTCTTCTAAAATAACAAATATAAGTTGCGAAATATTTTGTGTCGTGTGTGATTCGTTGAAACATTTATATGCAAGCAACCTTTTTTGAATGTTCCAATTATTATCAATCCAATTACATGTAATACCCATATATGAACAATTTTGCCAACGATCACTCCAAATATCGGAACACAAAGAAACTTTATTATTCAAACTATAAAATTCCTTAATTAATTCTTTCTTTTGATCAACGACTAACTTTTTCATTGTGCGTTTGAGACTATTTCTTGGAATACGTCTAATAGAAGGATTTGCACTTGTAGAAAGCCAATTTTCAAAAGATAATTTATCGCTAAAACTAAAAGAAAGTTGTTCAACTGCACAAAATTTAGCCGTTTCTTCTCTAAATCTAGTTTCGTTATATTTAGATAGTTGAGATTCATTACCCGATTGAGAAGAGAATGCCGGAATTTGAGTTTGACCACGATCAATACCAATTTCCACCGGATGATTTTTCTCGATATGCCGCGTCAAAGTTCCATAACCACCTCCTTGTTTAAATTTGTAACATTTTGAACAATATTTGCATTTGGCTTGCAAATCACCAAAGGAAAGCGTCACCTTGTCGAAATTTTTGGTGAAGATATCGGATGTCGGGCGAGGCACCGCTCGAGTTTGTCTTTGAGAGGCCGCCGGATCGTTCATACTTTCTTAACTTGCATGATGACGTGGTGGTGGTGGTTGTTCAACTTGTTGTCTTTGTTGCGCCTCTTGTCGAATTTCTTGAATTTCATCATCGGAATATTCAAGATCAAAGCCATCGACATTGAATTGAGGATACTCGACCTCGGGTGGTATGATGCTCTTTTCCTTTCCTTTTCCTTTGTCACCCCTACGACTTGATCCCACTCCGGATATTTGTAATTGTATAAATATGAAAATAAATCAACAATTGACAATAAACCAATAATCGAAACTTGATATTTTTGATAATTCAAGAAATTAAAAGGAATTGAGAATAAAGAGAATGAAGAGAGAATTGTGTAAACAAAATGAAATGAGGTTGGAGATATTTATAGATAAAATCATAAAAAGTAGGTTTTTTTTTTTAAAAAAAAATCCCGGCCGACCCGGCGGGTTGGATTTATAGATAAAATCATAAAAAGTAAGTTTTTTTTTTTAAAAAATAATAATTCCGGTAGACCCGGCGAGTCGGTCTGGTTTCAACGGCCACGAAATCATGATCGTTGAGTGATCCAACGGCCACTTGCTAGTGGTCGTTGGATCATCTGGGCGCTGTGAGACCCCGATTCTAATCTTCTAATCTCGAATAATTAAAACAAAATCGAACATGAATGGCCGCGAAAAAATGAATCAATTTTTTTTTAAGAGCCTCGCGCCCGCGCGAGGTCATCACCTCGAGCGCGCGCAGGCTACGCGAGCAGAGGCTTGCGGAATGCTCGAACCCATGCAAAAGGAGAGCTCGCGCGCGCGGGGGCAGGCAAAATTTCCCGAGCCACTCCAGGCTTCTCGCCCGCGCGCAGGCAAAACGCACAGAGAGAGAGAGAGCCTATAAAAACAAACAAAGGCAATTCCTATCAATCCAAACTCAAGCACAATACAAATCCATATTTAGAACATGCCACAATCTAAGTTCTGCCCAAAAATACAATACTAGATCGAGTTCAATAATAGAGTTCAAACGACTCAACAAAACTAATACAAGTTCAACAAACTCGACCCTACAACGCGGTGTCTCACTTCTATCCTCTCACCCCGAGCTAACCCAAACTTGGTCCAGCTCCTGATCCTCCTATTGCCAAGTACACATACAGACAAAGACAACAGCCGGATAAACCGGTTAGAAATATAATTTCTAAGTAAAAGAGACAGACATGCAATATCAGAAACCATCTCATATCGAAAAGTATCAATCAATAACAATTCAAAATGAGAATGAATGTATGCATGACTTAAAAACTCGGGATTATCAAAGTCAGATAATCAAAATATCGATCGGTACTCGGTTGGGATCCCGGGGTCAAGTCACTACAACAACCCACCTACACACCCATTCGGGGTGGGTGTCGCACGACTCAAACCCCTAGACTTTAGAGCAACTATAAGAAGTATTCTGGCACTTGGAAAAACTCGAAATCCAAAGTCACTTCAATATAGCTCCCTAAATCGTCTATCTTTAAAACGAATCGAATAATCGACTCAATATGAATGCAAGTGTAAACAAATAATCAATCAAGTTCACACAAGCAAATAACATGCAGTATGTGATTTTCGGGACTCGAGAATCAATTCGAACTCGAGTATTAAATCTCATTCAATTCAATGTCGTCTTTTACCTTTCAAGTCCATCGAGAATTCAAATATGAAAATAACAACGAACTCAAATAAATAATCAATCGAATCACAATAAATCGAAACAAGGAAAACTCAATCAATATACCGTCTTCGATTCTCAATTCGATCAACTCTCAAGTTCGATCCAAACCCGAAACTCCAATCCAAATCTGAAAATGAAGAATATACGGATTCGATATCAATCTACTAATTCAATCAAACCCGGAATTCAAACCGAAACAATACAATCTCCAATTTAAACTCGATTGCGACGGCATAACGACTATAAACGGTCAAACCAAAAATCATCAACATCATCAAACCATTCTACACAATTCATATCATCTTCTAAACCAACAAAACAATCAAAATCCAACCAAAATCCAACACCCCATTTTTGAAATGTGCCTAAAAAATTCATATAAAATCCAAACTTCGTTCTTTTTTTTGAACCGACTTTGAATACACGATCTATGCTAGCTCAAGAACAACATACTCGAAGATTATCAAATTCTGACAATCCAACAAAAATCAAAGTTCGAGGATCGTAGCAAAACTTACTTCAAAATGAAACCCTCATTGCGATGATCGTGAAACTCAACTCGGAACTAAAATCTAACGGTCGGATCGTGCGAATCAGACGGAAGAAAAGCTCAAAGAATCGATGGTCATGGCTTCCTGGGAGAAGAGAGGGGGATCGAGAGAGTGAGAGGGAGGATGTGAGGGATGAAGTGATGGGTAGGATGCAACTTGCAAGATAAAAATAATAAAATCCAACTTTTTGCATTCCGGTCTCTGAACTCCCAATTTAATTCGATTCAATCCCGGCTCGATAAATCTCCAAAATAATTAATAATCAATTCTGTTAATCACGAAAAATTAATTTTGGAGCCTTACTATTCTTCCCCTCTAAGATTCGATTTCGTCCTCGAAATCTAACAGATCACAGATTGAAACAAGAAAGAACCACACTGAAGATGAACTCACCTCAATCGAACAATTCTGGAAATCGCTGCCTCATATCAGATTCGGTCTCCCAAGTCTCTTCTTCAACTCCGTGACGACTCCACTGAATCTTTACTAACGAAATCGACTTGTTTCTGAGCTGCTTCTCTTTCCTATCGAGAATCTGAATCGGTCGCTCGAATTAACTCAAAGTCTCATCAAGTTCGGCCTCGTCTGGCTGAAGAACATGGGACGGATCCGGATGATATTTCCGCAACATCGAAACGTGAAACACATCGTGGATGCCTGAAAGAGACGGAGGAAGAGCAATCCTATAGGCAAGATAGACTATCTTCTCCAGAATCTCATACAGACCAATGAACATCGGCGACAACTTTCCTCTTTTCCCGAATCTGACAGTACCTCGGAACGGAGAAATCTTCAAAAACACACGGTCTCCCTGATCAAAACACAGTGGTCTGCGTCTGATGTTCGCATATTTGGCATGTCGGTCTTGGGCTATCTTCATCCTAATTCGAATCAACTTCACCTGCTCTGCCATGTCACGAATCATATCTGGACCCAACTCAGGTGATTCTGAAATCTCATCCCAAAATAACGGAGATCTGCACTTCTTATCGTACAAAGCTTCAAAAGATGTCATTCCAATACTGGCTTGGAAGCTGTTATTGTACGAAAATTCCACTAGAGGCAAAGAATCTTGCCATCCTGAGCCAAAATCAAGCACTACTGCTTGAAGCATATCCTCCAAGGTCTGGATCGTACGCTCGGACTGACCGTCGGTCTGCGGGTGATACGCTATGCTCAAATGCAAACGAGTACCCAATGCCTCCTGTAAACTGTGCCAAAAGTGAGAAGTGAATCTCGGATCTCTGTCTGATACTATCGAATTCGGCACGCCGTGCAATCTCACAACCTCTCTGACATACAACTCGGCTATCTGATCGTGACGGTATGTCATACGGTACGGAATGAAACAAGCAGATTTTGTCAACCGGTCAATCACTACCCAAATCGCATCACAACCTCTGACTGAACGCGGTAGCTTTGTGACAAAATCCATAGAAATGTGATCCCACTTCCATTTCGGAACTGGCAAACTGTGCAATAATCCACCTGGTTTCTTCTTCTCGGCTTTCACTTATTGACAATTCAGACAACGGGACACAAACCTCGTGACATCTCCTTTCAACTGCTTCCACCAGAACCGAGTCTTCAAGTCTTTATACATCTTTCGGCCTCCAGGATGAACACTGAACCGACTGCAATGCACCTCTCGAAGAATACGCTGTCTCAACTCAGAAACATCGGGCACAACAATATGGTTATTCACAAATAGCACATCATCCCTGACCTGAAACTCTGACTGAGAACCTGATCTGACCCTCTCTATCGAACTCTGAATGCTCGGATCAGATCTCTGAGCCTTTTTGATCGACTGAAACAACTCTGACTCTGCCTGAATTGCAAAAACTCTGATGGATATCCTATCAGTCTCGAATTCCAAACCAGAAGTACAACATTCTTCAATCAACTGAGAGACACCAATCGTAGAAAGAGATAAGGAACAAAGCTTCCGACTAAGAGCGTCTGCAGCTGCATTCGACTTTCCAGGATAATACATGATCTCACAGTCGAAGTCCTTAAGAAAATCCATCCATCTCCTTTGTCTCATGTTAAGCTCGGACTGGGAAAACAAGTATTTCAGGCTCTTATGATCAGAAAATATCTCAAATGACTCGCCATAAAGATAATGACGCCAGGTCTTCAAATCAAACACGATCGCAGCAAGCTCAAAATCATGGATCGGATAACGAGTCTCATGCGGCTTCAGCTGCCTCGAAGCATAAGCTATAACGTGCTTCCTCTACATAAGAATGCATCCAAGACCACGGTGAGAAGCATAACAGTACACGGAAAAACCTCCCGTACCTGATGGAATAGACAAGATCGGAGCGCTGGTCAACCTCTTCTTCAGCTCAATGAAACTGGCCTCGCACTCCTCGGACCAAACAAACGGTGCATTCTTCTGGGTTAACTGGGTAATCGGCTTTGCAATGGAAGAGAAACCCTCGATAAATCGGCGATAATACCCTGCTAAACCCATAAAGCTTCGGATTTCTGGCACTGATGTCGGTCTCGGCCAATTCATAACTGCCTCGATCTTACTGGGGTCAACAAAAATTCCATCTCCTGATACAATGTGGCCTAGAAAAACAACTTGGTCCAACCAAAACTCGCACTTTGATAGCTTAGCATACAACTGCTTGGCTCGCAAAATCTGCAATACAGTCCTCAAATGCTCTGCATGATCTGAGCGGTTCTTCGAATAGATCAGAATGTCATCAATGAAGATAATGACGAACTCATCCAAATACCGCTGAAAGATACGATTCATCAGATCCATAAAAACTGCTGGAGCATTGGTCAAACCAAACGACATGACTATGAACTCGAAATGCCCATATCTGGTTCTGAAAGTTGTCTTAGGCACATCGTTGTCGCGAACTCTCAGCTGATGATACCCTGATCTCAGATCTATCTTCGAATACACTGAAGAACCCTGCAGTTGGTCAAAAAGATCGTCAATCCTAGGTAGAGGATACTTGTTCTTGACCTTCGCTTGATTCAACTGGCGATAGTCGATGCAGAGTCGCATAGAACCGTCTTTCTTCCTCACAAAAAGAACTGGAGCACCCCAAGGTGATACGCTAGGTCGGATGTAACCCTTGACAATCAGATCTTCTAGCTGCTCCTTCAACTCTTTCAATTCTAATGGAGACATTCGATAAGGCGCTTTCAAAATGGGCTGAGTACCTGGAGCAAGTTCGATGTTGAATTCGATCTCTCGAATCGGCGGCAAACCAGGAATCTCGTCTGGAAATACATCAGGAAACTCGCTAACCACCGGTATCTCAGTCAATTCAGGACTATACCTCTGAACATCTACTGCATAAATCAAGAATCATTCTGCTCCTCTCTGAAGCAAACGAGACATGGATAACGCGGAAATCAAAAGAATTCTGGATCGAGAACCCTTACCGAAAAACTTCCAATCATCTGCCATCTCAGATCTGAAGCAAACCACTTTTTGAAAGCAATCTACTGTCTCCCTATACTTGGTCAGATCATCAATCCCGACAATACAGTCAAAATCAGATAATCCAAGTACAATGAAGCCAATCTCAATCGAATTCCCCTCGGATTCTAACACACAGTTACGGACCAATCTTACCGAAATAGTTTTCCCACCCAAAGATGACGTGATAGAAATGACATCAGATAATGGCTCAGCAATTAAATCATGCATTACGACAAATCTTTCAGAAATAAAACAGTGAGAAGCACCCGTATCAATCAAAACAAACGCAGGATAACCAAAGATCGAACAGTTACCTGCTATCACATCATTCGGGGCTACATTGGATTGATCCTCTGTAAGGGCAAACACCTTCGCCTGCTGTCGAGGAGGTTGGTTCTGACTCTGATTACCTCCCTGAAAATATTGCTGCTGGGGCTGAAAATAATGAACTGCAGAAGTTGATCTCTCGGGCTGAGCTGGCGGTCGAGAAGAACTGCCGCTCTGAGCTCTATCGGATCCTCGCTGAGGACAGACTCTAGCAAAGTGACCCGGCTGCTGGTAGATATTGCAACTACCAAACACGCCTCGACACTGGTCACTCGGGTGACGTCCTCCACACTTGCTACACGATGCTCTGAAAACCCTGAATTCTGTCCGGAACTGAACTGTCTAGAGCCACCGGAGCTCGATGAACTGCTCCCAGACTTCTTGAACTGCTTTCCCTTCGATCTATACTGATCTCGCCTGTTTTTGCCACTGTTGCCTCTCTCAACCCTCTGAGACTGATTCGACTGCTGAGAAGGTTGGTACTGATACTGGAACTGCTGAGGCTGAAACTGAACAGGCTGATTCGGAAAATATCTCTGCTGCTGCTGAGGAGCTACCTGATTTCCTCGCTGCATCAACAGTCCAGCTTCGGCTCCCTTTGCCTGATCCATAGCATCTGCAAAGTTGTTGGGTCTCCCGATATTGACCAAGGTAAAGATTTCAGGATTCAAGCCATTGATGAAATTATCGGCTTTGGCTTCCTCGTGATCTGCAATGTGAGGTGCAAACCTCAAGAGACTGTCAAACTTGCTCACATACTCCTCGATACTCAAATTTCCTTGCTTCAAATTCGCAAATTCGGCACCCTTTTCCTTACGATATAAGACAGGAAAGAACCACTTGTAGAACTCAGTCTTGAATAAATCCCAAGTAACAACGGTGCCTCGATTCTCATTTGCCCTCTTGCTTGTGGTCCACCAATTCTTGGCAACACCCTGAAGCTGGTGAATGACTAACTTGATTCTCCGGTCATCGGTATAGTCAAGGGAATCAAAGAGCTGATCGATGTCCTCTAGCCAACTCTCACAGTCAACAGAGTTCTCGGTACCAGTCAAGGTAGGCGGTCGGAAAGATCGAAATCTATTCAATAGAGTCTTCATCGGGGTCGCGGTTGCATCAAACTGATCCAGTCCAGTACTATCCTGATCATTCGGAGGAGTTATTATTGGCGGCAGATTCTCAGTAGAAGGAGGAGTCAAAGGTGGTGGATTCCTTCTCAAAGATCGTCGAGGTGCCATCTGATATCAAAGGTTAGGACACAATATCTCAAACTCAATCTCAATATCAATCTCAAAACCTCGGTGTCCAAATTCTGCTCTGAGTACTCATGAATCTCAATGATATCCAATGACAGATAATAGCACATTTACAGATATATATATCACGTAATTCATGCTTTATAAATTAAATCACAAATCATGTAATTCAATTAATTCAAGAATCAATAAAGCATGCGCGCACGTATTTAAAATAATCATTTAAATAAATCAATCACATGCGAGAATTCAATTCATGCGGACTCGATCTACCCCGCTCACTCTAGTTCAATTCTAAGAATCTTATCGCTCTGATACCAATTAATGTGAGACCCCGATTCTAATATTCTAATCTCGAATAATTAAAACAAAATCGAACACGAATGACCGCGGAAAAACTAATCAAATTTTTTTTTAAGAGCCTCGCGCCCGTGCGAGTTCATCACCTCGCGCGCGCGCATTCTACGCGAGCAGAGGCTTGCGGAAATGCTCGCGCCCGCGCGCTGGCGGGCAAAATTTCCCGAGCCACTCCATGCTTTTCGCGCGCGCGCGAGGTGATGCCTCGCCCGCGCGCAGGAAAAACGGACAGAGAGAGAGAGCCTGGAAAAACAAACAAAGGCAATTCCAATCAATCCAAACTCAAGCACAATACAAATCCATATTTAGAACATGCCATAATCTAGGTTTTGCCCAAAATACAATACTAGATCGAGTTCAATAATATAGTTCAAACGACTCAACAAAACTAATACAAGTTCAACAAACTCGACCCTACAACGCGGTGTCTCACTTCTATCCTCTCACCCCGAGCTAACCCAAACGACTTGGTCCAGCTCCTGATCCTCCTGTTGCCAAGTACACATACAGACAAAGACAACAGCCGGATAAACCGGTTAGAAATATAATTTCTAAGTAAAAGAGACAAACATGCAATATCAGAAACCATCTCATATCGAAAAGTATCAATCAATAACAATTCAAAATGAGAATGAATGTATGCATGACTTAAAAACTCGAGATTATCAAAGTCAGATAATCGAAATATCGATCGGTACTCGGTTGAAATCCCGGGGTCAAGTCACTACAACAACCCACATACACACCCATTCGTGGTGGGTGTCGCACGACTCAAACCCCTACACTTCAGAGAAACTATAAGAAGTATTCTGGCACTTGGAAAAACTCGAAATCTAAAGCCACTTCAATATAGCTCCCTAAATCGTCTATCTTCAAAACGAATCGAATAATCGGCTCAATATGAATGCAAGTGTAAACAAATAATCAATCAAGTTCACACAAGCAAATAACATGCAGTATGTGATTTTCGGGACTCGAGAATCAATTCGAACTCGAGTATTCAATCTCATTCAATTCAATGTCGTCTTTTACCTTTCAAGTCCGTCTAGAATTCAAATCTAAAAATAACAACGAACTCAAATAAATAATCAATCGAATTACAACAAATCGAAACAAGGAAAACTCAATCAATATACCGTCTTCGATTCTCAATTCGATCAACTCTCAAGTTCGATCCAACCCGAAACTCCAATCCAAATCTGAAAATGAAGAATATACGGATTCGATATCAATCTACTAATTCAATCAAACCCGGAATTCAAACCGAAACAATACAATCTCCAATTCAAACTCGATTTCGACGGCATAACGGCTATAAACAGTCAAACCAAAAATCATCAACATCATCAAACCATTCTACACAATTCATATCATCTTCTAAACCAACAAAACAATCAAAATCCAACCAAAATCCAACACCCCATTTTTGAAATATGCCTCAAAAATTCATATAAAATCCAAACTTTGTTCTTTTTCCGAACCTAATTCGAATACACGATCTATGCTACCTCAAGAACAACATACTCGAAGATTATCAAATTCTGACAATCCAACAAAAATCAAAGTTAGAGGATCATAGCAAAACTTACTTCAGAACGAAGCCCTCGTTGCGGTGATCGTGAAACTTAACTCGGAACTAAAATCTAACGGTCGGATCGTGCGAATCAGACGGAAGAAAAGCTCAAAGAATCGGTGGCCATGGCTTCCTGGGAGAAGAGAGAGGGATCGAGAGAGTGAGAGGGAGAATGTGAGGGATGAAGTGATGGGGAGGATGCAACTTGCAAGATAAAAATAATAAAATCCAACTTTTTGCATTTCGGTCCCTGAACTCCCAATTTAATTCGATTCAATCCCGGCTCAATAAATCTCCAAAATAATTAATAATCAATTCTGTTAATCACGAAAAATTAATTTCGGGGCCATACAGGCGCCCCCATGGGCGCCACGTGTCCAACCCGCCGGGTTGACGGTTTTCCCTTTGGAAAACCGGGACCGGACCGCCTAGTGGCCGGTTTCGGTTTGGACCCGTTGACCCGGTTAACCGGCCCGTTGACCACGGGCCGGTTTCGGGCCGGGTCCAGGCCCAACCCGGCCCTTGGGCAGGTCTATATAGTTGTGCTTGCAATAATTATTATTTTTTATTATCTATTTTATTGAAATCTAGATTGCCGATGATGCTTGTCCTACGCGAGTTGATCTTTCGGGGATGAAGACTAGACAAGTAAAAGGGAAGACATGGCATCTGAGCTGAGTTCTGTCTTATCCGTTTAAGAACATAGTTGATAAGTGCAAGTTTAGCACTTCTATTTTATTGGATTTAACTTGGATTTTTGTTATTTTTTGAGCAATATTATGCGTCTTTGTCATTGTTTATGTCATTTGCAGGATCCCGGTTAAAAAACATTTTTATACAAGAAAAATATGTGAAATGCGCTAAAAAGAGGAAGAGATGAAAAGGAAGGCCGAGAATAGAACAAGAACCAATAAAAAATACATCACAGTGCACAGGGCGCACCCACGCCCTGCCACAATGAACCCAAGCCCGTCGCCGAAAAAGCACAGTGCGGGTGCGCACAAGCTCTTTGCCATAGTGCACCGCACCCATCAACAGTTCATCCGCGTTGCGAAATTTCAAATTTTGAAATCCTATATATTTTGGGCTTTTATGCGCCGTTTTCGGCCCGTTAATGATCATTTATTACAAATAAAAGATGACGGCCAAATTCAGGGGTGGTAAAAATTTCCAAAATCCCGACCCTTCCCGAATCCCATCTCATTCCCATCCCGAAAAATCCCTACCCGACATTTTCCCGACCCAAATTTTCGAGATTTTTCCCGTCCCGATTAATATCGGGGGAGAGATCGGGAATAAAACCTTATCCTGACGAGATTTTCGACCCGTCCCAAAATAATATTATAATATATTTATTAATAGATTGAGCTAAATATTATTGTGTTTCCACCCATATAACAATTAATTGTAGATTTAATTCACATAATTATTTATTGTTGAAATGATCGAATAGTAAAATAACGAAGTGACATTTTTGTATATTTTTTTTAAAAAATCAATTAATAACTTAATTAATTCATATTTATAATTATCTAATTAAAACAAATATTATAATAAGAGATGTAATTTGACAATCTATTTAACAAAATTTATCTAGTAATTTATATCCGAACATTTTATTAATAATTATTCGATGCATATTATGATATTATTCTTTTGACAAAACCTTGAAACATTTTTTGAAATATTTTAAGTTGAATATTTATTTTTTATTTAGAAATATAAATTTCTAAATAAAAATTTTAAAAATAAAATAATCATTTTTTTTGTTTTTTAACAAAATTTTGAAAATGAAAAAAAATTCGGGATTTCATCTCCCTACCCGACGGGATCTCGAACATTCGGGTCCCGAAATGTGTCGGGTACGGGATCGGGAGAATTTTTTTTTTCGATTATTTCCGAGACGGAAATTGGGTAGGAGAGTTTTGGGACAGGTCCCGACCCTATTCCACCCTAGCCGATTTTTGGGACTTTTGGACCATTTTTCATAAATGTTTCATCCGAGAACACCCCTCAACATTACAACCACACAACACTACGCATTCAAGGAGACTTGAGACATAGATTTGAGACGTGAGAGCGAATAACAAGGGATATTTGAATCACAAGACAGAGGACATTCATCTGAGGATGGAGAATCGACTTTATTCTGTGATTTTTATTATCTGTCTTGATTTATGATAAGATTTTTGGATATGTTTTTGTGTTTGATCATTTCATAATAAACTTATTGGTGTTTTTAGAGATTGACAAATTTTGATTTGAGTTTCATGTTTTGAATATTATTTTGCATATTCTTATTTGTTCTCAACGATTTATTTTTTTATTCTTGTTTTGATTGTCTTTTAATTTACTGGACATAGATTGAATGTTAAATTTATTTTAAATCTGGCACTCGGAAGATATGATTTTGAATAGAACCGTAGGAAAACACAACCTATGATTTTTGTAGAGTTTGGGAGGCCTATAATTTCCTTTGAGGTCATTGACAAAAAACCATATGACTTGATTAATTTATTTTTTATGTTTGATTTCTTATATAGATATCGAAATTGATCGACATTAGAATAATAAATTTACTCGGCAATTGAGAGAGACATTAAATAACACTTAAGAGTTTCTGACCTATAAATTGGAATAAGTATTATCAATTGATATGATTTACATGAATGAAAATTGAGTGAAATATTGTATCTAGAACCCGTCTCATATCGTGTATCAAAAGTTATGCTTGGAATTCTGGTTTATTTAAATTATTTAATTTAAAACCTTGATTTTCTACATAAATTTGAGCTTATTTTAATTACAGGATTTGGTGTAAATATAAATTTTCAATGCTCGTGGGAACGATACTATACTAATCATATATTAAAACTTGACATTGTGCACCTGCGAGTAGGGATGACTATGGGTCGAGTCTAAACCCGACCCCGCATTGAATCCGGCTCGGCGGGATGGGTCTAGACCCGACCAATCGGGTCCACATGCATGTCAGGGACGGGTCCTGGGTTTGGCCAGACCCGCCCAGGAGCCGCTCATCAAAAATATATATTAATATATAAATATAAAATATACATGTATATATATAATTATATTTTTTTATATTAAATAACCATAATTTGAGTTTATAATATTTTTGGATTGAAATGATTTTAATATATTATGATATTTTTAATATGAAAATATATTATTATAATTTAATTTTTTTATTAATTATTAATTAAATAAAAAATGATACATTTTAACTCGTGAGAATATTTTTTGCCTAAATATTGTTATATAAATTTGAAAAATAAATTTAATGATGTTTTGTTAGTTTTTTAATTTATTTAAAATTTTTATTTAATAAAATTTAAATTATATGAAATTTGACAGGTTCAACGAGTCAAATCTGGATTGAACCTCGCCAGGTTCACGAGACGGGTGGGTCTCGGGTTTGTCCAAACCCGTCCCGTTGTCATTCTTACCTGCGAGCGAAAATCACCCAACAATAGTGAAGGGTGCATGCGATGCTCCCCAAGGGGAGGCTATAGAATAATTATAGTTTTATTTTCTATATGCCTTCATTTTTCTAGATAATGTTGAGATTAATAAAGCACAGTAATTTTTCATTATCATGAGAATGATATTTTACTCATCATATATTAAAATTTGATATATGAGCTTGCGAGCAAAAAATACACAACACTCGAGCACTGGAAACAGCTAGCAAGACTTCCTTCAATGTTTTTATCAGTATCGCTTTCTGGGATAACAACTCGGTGTTCTTTTTAATTTGGTATATATTCACGTGCTTTTTAGTGTCTTGCATCTAGAATTTTGTTTCATTAAACCGTATAGCTCAGGTGGATAACGTTGTTCTCTACTTATAGTTTACTCTTAATTCAATGAAAAAAAAAATGATGGAGATGAGGTTGCATGTATGTATGAATCAGGTGATCCAGCAATCGTTTCATTCCCTTTGAAGGGGAGTCACAATTATTTTTTCATATATATCAGCAATCGAAACACACGTTATATACTTATATATGTATAACATAATAAATAAAAACTATGTAATTAAAAAAATTGAGAAAAATAAGAAATAAAAAAATATATGGAGTGAAAAAAAGTTGATATGTGGTCATTTAAATTTTAAATTAAAGATAATAATCATAAAATATAGAGGGGTAATTTGATTTCGACATGCTCTTTGTCAGTTATCTATGGAAATGAATGTATTTAGAGGCTAAATAAATAATTTGACCTTTGTGCCACATTGACAAACCAAATCAATTAACATGGTTAGGTCTCTAACCAATCATCGCTCAAAAATTAACTTTTGACTTCTTCTCAAGGAGTCAAGAGCAAGAATTAGAGGAATGAATTTATGTTGAATTGACTCGTTCCGTCACATAATTTAAGTTAATTGAGTTGAAATTTTGTTAACTCATTTAAAAACGGGCCTAACTGGACCAACTTGCACGAGTTTCAGGTCAAGATGGTTTGCGGTGGGCTTGAGAGTTGGCTCGCGGGCCTGGAAATGAAAAAAATAAATAAATTGTGCATTATGAATTTATGTTAATATATGTAATTTTCTAGTGAAAATTGTGACCTTTTTTTCGAATTGATTTGGTGAAATCTCGTTTAAAACTATAATTATACTCTCATTACGCAACTTTATTGATAATTTTGTTTATTTTCCTATTTCATCTTTCGAATCTTCAGTCATATATTTATTTACATTGTTAAACGTGATATTATTTTTATCTATGTGTTTAAATGTGTAGATATATAGTTTATAGATTTTAATTAAAATATATGAAAAAAAATATTAATTTTAAGATATCATGTTTACATAAATATTTCAACCAAATAAACCCGCAACACGTGAAAAAGAAACTAATGTTAATCGAATATTAATAATTGAGTTTGTGATAAATTCATACAAATTAAAGACACTAGTGTCAATCGAATAATTGAGTTTGTGATTCATACATTTTAATCATGCGATTAAGTGAAAAGTATTCAATTGAAATATGGAAATATGATGATTTTCCTAGAAGTTTAAGACTATATTTTAGAATCCTAAAATACTATTACAGGCTGCATGATACAATGTGGTGAATTTTAAACAATGTCATTTGAATTCATTATTATTAAATCATATATTACATAATCAAATATATATATATATATATATATATATATATATATATATATATATATATTCATCTCAATGAATGAAGACTATGGCTTATGCGATGTGACAGATCCATATATGTGAGATAAGTCCGCTCATCCATACATGTACTCATGACTAGTGAAAATTAATGCTTTTGTTATAAAATAATATTTTAATTATCATAAATGGTCTCACAAAATTGATTCGTAAAACGATCTAGGTCAATGCAATTTTTTGTGATAAATCAAATCTTTCCATCCAATTAATTCCAAACACAAAAAGTAAATAAATTGTACTAAAATTAAACATGTGCTTCATAAATTGTTTGTATATAATTATATTTATAAATTGATAAAATATATATATATATAAAAATTCATATGACATGGTCTCACAGATCAATTTTGCGAAAAACGGTTATATTATAAAAAAAGGCAATGTGGTAATTTAGGGAAAGCACAAAGTTGATTTGGATGAAATGGTATTAAAAATAAAGGTAATGCTACATGTACACGTAGTGTTACATGTTGGGTTACGTATTACACTTGAAATTACATGATTATCCCTGCACTTTTTTGGAAAAAATCTTTCAAAAATGCGTGTAGGATAATCATGTAATTTCAAGTGCAATGTATAACTCAACGTGTAACACTCCGTGTACATATAACGTTACCCTAAAAATAATGCTGAAGAGATTGTGAAAGAGAGAGGTGTGAGGTGTGATATAAGCCATGAGCTGAGATATGCAACTAATGGCCAACAATCAAAGTGGATTCAATATAATTAATTCAACCCCACACTGATCTCTTTTCATTTGTGGCTGCAGATTAATTGCACCCCCAACTCCAACTTCAATTCCAACTCCTTTCTATTGCTCAACCTTTCCAGAACATTAATTTTCCATGGCCCCACTTCTTATCCTACCAATCACTCTTTATTCTCTCTATTTCTTTATTTTATTAATTGTCAGATTACAACACCAACTACCACGACACCAAAATCCAACAATTTTTATGGTCTTTGAGCTAGCTAGCTGTTTTGATCTGCTCTTATAATGTAAAAAATATATATATATATATATATATATCTGTATTGGTGTGTGATCGATCGGAGACATGAAGCATGCGGACGCTTTGTGATGTTTGCGAGTGTGCTGCTGCTATTCTTTTTTGTGCTGCTGATGAGGCCGCCTTGTGCCGCGCCTGTGACCACAAGGTAATAATTTCATCTACATATATATATGCTACCTAGCTACTCTTTTCTTTTCATTACAAAAAAAACAATATATGGTTTTGATAAATATTTAAGGATTGATTGTGTAATTGCTAGCTGCGGTAGTACTACTTCTTGTGTTGTGTATGTGCTATTCGTTGACTTCATCTCTATGTAAATGTTTTGCAAATAATTAATGTAAATGCATGATTGAGACAAGTTCTTAATTGGCATTAATTAATTCCACTCTAACTTTGGAGATCATTTGGAAAGTATAATAAACTTGAAAAGGGTTAATTTGGTAACCACGTACAATTTAATTAAATTCGAATAGCTCCGATTTGATTTATGTGTTCTAACTTAATTTGATCTGGTAGCCTGAAAAATAAACTCCGCCGATCGATGACAAGGCATTATATATAATTATGGCCATCGTAAAATTTATCCTCAAGGTAATTTGAAGATTTTCATGATCTCATCCATATATCTAGCTATTAGAGTAAATAATTATATTTCATCTCATATCAAGATTAATTATTGTGTTTAGATCTTGGATTTGGCACAGAAAGGATATATAGACAAAATTAACTTATTGCATAAATATTTTAATTTGTAATAATTGATTCATATACCTTCGTTTATATATCTTTTTAATTTTTAGTCTATAGTGCATGAAGAAAGTGCAACTGCTAGCTTATAAGTTTTGTCTTGCTTATTTATTGTTTACATCTCTATGATATACCTAGAAAGGCATTATATATATTGGAGAATAATATTTTTGTAAATAGATTTATAACTATATAGTAGTTCTTAATCTTGATCTCTATATATGATATATATGTTTAAACTGGAACACAGGTTCACACATGTAATAAGCTTGCTAGCAGACATGTTAGAGTTGGGCTCGCTAATCCTATAGATGTGCCCCGTTGCGATATATGTGAAAATACACCTGGTATGCACTTTTTTTTTCCCCCTATCTTTGCTTAAAATTGTAAATATCCACAAGGAATTATAAATTTATAAATCAATTCATGATCTACTCAGCGTTCTTTTACTGTGAAGTGGATGGTACTTCTCTCTGTTTGCAATGTGATATGATTGTACATGTTGGCGGAAAAAGAACTCATCGTAGATATCTTTCGCTGAGACAAAGAGTTGAGGTTCGTTTATTAATTCTATCATGTAACTATTTATATATATATAGGTGACTTGGTTAAGTTTTACGAGTTGCTAGCTAGTATATTATAGTCTTTGATTCCTGCTCTTTGTCATGAATCTTGAAAAAAATTTAGTCTTCTTGTTGATGCCTTTTAATGCAGTTTCCTGGAGATAAACCAATTAGCTCGAAAGGAGCATCTGCCTCCGAAAACAAAACGGAAAATAGTCAGCTGGGAGAACCGATGGCTGAAGATGATAATAAGCAGAATCAAATAGTCTCTCCAGACGACGCTGATGCTGATAAGCCCCTTAAGATGGACTCCGGAATGATTGATTTGAACATGAAGCCATATCGGTTCCGCACTCAAGCTTCAAATAATCAGGCATGATCATCAAATCATGATTATGTGTTCTAGTTAAGTCAAATATCGAATTCTTCTTTTGATCATGAGCTAGCTAGGTTGTCTATTTAGAGCCTCGAACTTGCCTGTTGTCACAGAATGAGCTATTTGATAACATCTGTCGGGGAGCAACAATTGCTCAAAGTGATCGATCTACATGGTTGTCTCCCTAGAATATATAGGGATCAAATTTTTGCTGTTATATATGCATGTTTGAAATATTTGAATGACGCCCGCGTGAAGGCATTCTGGTTAGGCTCATGTATCTGAATATGAATTAATACTACTGATTCTATGGAAAACATTTAAATTAATCGAAAACAATTAATCTAAGCAAACTTTAACTTAATTAATTATGTGCCTTAATATAAGATAATCTTGTCTATGTTTCTTTAATTTGGCTTTTAACAAAGTACTGCTGATATATATTCTCTGAAGCACGAGGCTTTTATTTGATAAACAGGAATTATAGATCCTCATGAGAAGGTTAATGTCTCCAGAAGCGACGGTTAGATATGTTTTTCCGACATGCACTTGCTGATATATTTGAGTTAAGAAGATCATACAAAGAGCGATTCATGGGCAGTCGCAAAGTACTTATCGTTCTTCATATTTCTTCTCGTTCGAGAAGTACTATATATATAGTATTTGAGTTAATCCAGATTGGGAAATTTTCTTTATGTTTTAATTTGTGCTAAATGAAAAACCTTCAAGTTCTGTTCTTGAGGCCACTATGAAATTAGTTAGAGCTTTTTGGTTCATTTCATGTTCAATATATACATGATATTGAATTCGGTAGCGATGCTATATATGAAAAACTTGTGCTTTGTTTCTTTGTTTCTCGCGTTAGAATTCAAATAAATATTTGTTTGCAACACTAGATATTGTTGTGTCTTTGTCATGCGAATCTAGTGAAAATAAATAAGAAAAAAGAGTGTCGTTACGCTGTATTAGGTGTGCTACATTTTATTTAAAAACATTGATATTTTTATTTGTGTTGAGAAGTACATATATCAATTGATATTTTTTTTAATATAAAATCACAGCACTTGGATGTAGCATAGATTTAGTTGTTGTTTGATGTGTACCACACAATGGAAGAGTAGTACTTGTTGACATGATGTGTATTATTATTATTATTGTTTGTCGTCAGGTCGCGTATTTCTTGTTGGTTGACAGGTAACATTGCAGTTGTGGTCCACTTCTAGCTAGGGAGTCGAATTTTATTGGGTTTGGAGTGCAGATTTAAGTATTTAGATTTACCTGGTGAATCCTATAAATATTTAAAAATCTAAACCCTTAAATACATCGATCATTTGGGTCAAATAGATATATAAATAAACATGCACCATGTCACGTAAGACGCGCAAATTACAAGACGACTCTTACAAGAAAATATAAATGAATAGAGAGAGAGACTTTTTACTCTTGAAATATCAAGCTTCGAACTTGATTTTCATGAGATAAAAATCTCAAAATATTTGTTTGGTGTGTGGTGTTTCGTATTTTCTTGCAAGGGTCGTGCCATGTTTCTGCATGTGTCTAAAACCGTGTTTGGTTGTTTAAAGGTAAAATATAGTAATACATTAATTAATTATTTTGTTATTGAGTTGATGCAATTAAGCTTTGATGTGGGACTTGACATAAAAGTGGAATCATTGCAATATTTGACTTGCATGTCTTCGTTTGGAGGCCTGTATTTATGAGACGTGTGTGAAGTTGGCTTTGGTTAATCTCCATTTATGTATTTGTTAAAATGAAACCAAACTAAGATTAATATGCGCAAATCTATGGAAAATCACCCTCTTGGAGTTCCATTCAAACCGAAAAAACTTTGCATTTTGGATAGCAATTTTAATCAATTCCGCTAGAGGAATATATTTCATACGTTTACTTTCAGTCTAATATTAGGCGTTAAAATAATAAATTGTAGTGTTCTCAACTATTTTTTTTCTAAAAATATGTTTTCAAAGATCGTGTCTGTAAGGTGTAAAATATATGATATATGTTTAATTTTTATTTTTTAATCAGATATTTTGATCACTATTATCAAATCATGTGGTAACATATGTCAGTTACCCAATATTCCAATCATGTCATATCAAATGGAATATGTTTGAAATAATAATAAAGAAAAAGTCCCTTGGGCACAATGCAATGCTAAGGGTCCCAATGCATATATATTATATATGGTCACGAGATATTTGACTTATACATGTTTAAAAAAAAAAGTGTAAATCATTACAAAAGAAGATTGATCGAGTAGATAAAGTAGATAATAAGTGCTAAAAATTAACAAAAGAAAAGAAAAAGCGTGAGAATTACTACTTTGAGTTTGATTTGAGTCAAGAATTGGAATTTTTACATCGGATAACCTTATTTTCTTATTATTACAATAATATAATATTCTGAACAAAATATGGGTGGAGTTCCTTTTATTTGAAATGAAATTGAAATTATAATATCTGTGTGGAGCTTTTTGAGAGGCGTGGTGATGGAATCACTGTATCGAAGCGGAGGCGCAGTCCCGGCGGCATCGATTTTAGTGGTGCTTCTGACGCTTTCGTCGATTGGTGCTTCTTCCCCTCATCTTTTTGCGTCCAAAAGCAAGAATTACTTGACCAACCAAGAGCTCTGGTTCAATCAAACCATTGATCACTTCTCTCCTTACGTAATCCTTCCCTTTTCTGTGTTATGCGTCGATTCATTTTTTGTATTCTTACAAATTTGGCATGCAAATGTTTTATTATCTTTTTTTTTCTTCCCTCGATTGGATCAAGCTGGATTTTCGTTTTAAATTTCGATTCCGATACTACTACTGTTCTGTGATGTCACGCTCGTCTGTTCTCCTTTCCATGAGCGTGCGTGTCTGTATGGTGATTGTTTTTTCTAAAGGTGAAATTTTTCTTGACACCATTTTCACGTTGAGTAGAAATCCGTTGTAATTGGTCATTTAACATGTCTTCTTTGGAGTGGATGTGCATGCCATTGCTAAATGTAAATCAACACACATCCATTCGATGAGATTTCAAGAGCTATTTATAGTTCTGTTCTAATGAAGTTCAACATCAGCTAGCTAATGAGACTCCTTTGAAACTCCGCTAAGCTTGATTGTGTGCTTTACATGCAGGATCACCGCCAATTTGGACAACGATATTATGAATATCTTGATAACTTTCGGACCCCGGATGGCCCTATATTTTTGAAGATCTGTGGAGAATCAGCTTGCAATGGGATAGTCAATGACTATTTGGCTGTAAGTATACACCCCATGTAGGATTCAATATTTAAGCATCTCAAAGTACTATAAATCAGGGAAAAACAATCAGGATAAAATTTCTTCAAGAAATCATGTGATCTTAAAATATTTTTATATGTGTGGACATTGAAAAGAATTTCACTGCAGTTTATTAAGATGCTGTGAGAAAACAATTTATGCCTCAAAGATGAGTAAGAGAGGCTATAATCCAAATGAAACCAACTGGTGTATTATCTATGTAATCAAACGTGTCCAACAAACGTTTTTTTTTTATTTGTGAGGGATAATCACAGAAAGATTTAAGGATCTGTTAGATTATGTCCTCTGTCCGATCACGTTGTCACGGATAATTTTCATTATATTTGTAAGAGTTCTTGAAACAAGGACTAAAGCTGTTTAAGGCACGGTTGGGCCCTTGATGTGCAGATTTATTCATTGAAGAAGTACTCACATCAATAAACTTTAGATTGGAGGTTATTGAGTACATATATCTATACACCTTTATGATGCTTAGACTCGATTGTTCAGAAATAGTTATAAAGATGAGTTACTTGCAAGATCGAAGCCAGTTGGATAAGATAGAGGAGTGGCTCCAAGGTTTTCAGCAATTGAAAAATCTGTATTAGATTAACATGGAAATCTATTGGACATTATAACTTGCGAGATGTGATAAAATGCATGGCTACAAGAAACAACTTGAACATAAAAATGACAGTCACTGAGATGAAAATGTTATCATGAATTTGTGATAGAATAAGTTAAGAGGTAAGAAATAGAGATGTTTATGATAATTTGCTTCATTATCTGTATTGTAGTATCCCATGCCTTCTCAGATGGTACCTGCCTTAAAAAGTACGAGCTGACTGAAGAAGCTCATTCAGGATCTGGATATCAATACTAGAGATACATTACATTAGCACTTGTAAACCAGTTAATCATAGTTGCCTTGTTGGTATGCTGTAGAGTGACTTTTCAGCTTGCATTTTTTGAAACATGTGATGGGATAACTAAATTGTCACATATTCTTGCTGACAGTTAATGAGCAACTTTTCAGTTTGCATGATGATGGTCAAAACATATGACTTGGAACACTAGAGATGGATAAGTTTTGAGTGACTGAAATTTTTGGATTCATCTTACTCGCATTTTTGTGATATTCTTCGATTGTGTCTATATTTATGAATCTTGTAATCTAACAGGTCTTGGCCAAGAAGTTTGGTGCAGCATTGGTTTCTCTTGAACATCGCTACTATGGAAAGAGTTCCCCTTTTAAATCATTGACCACAGAAAATTTGAGATATCTTTCATCGAAACAAGCACTTTTTGATTTGGCTTCTTTCAGGCAATATTATCAGGCAAGTAACAAACAGATTATTCACATCTTATCCACGTGAAAAATTATGCCCTTGAAGTATGATTGTTAGTTTCCTTACTAAATTAAAGATACAGTTGAAAGGTTTTGTTTTTTGCAACTTTCGTGGGGAAAATGGTTTGTACTATTGCATTGTAAAATTATTTTATTGGTTCCGATATTTGGCTTCTGATTGTATTGGATGCCAAGGAGTTGTGAAATACTGTTAGGTATTTCAGTCCAATAAAGGCCATTTTTTTTTTTGATGTCTGCTGAATAGTTGGGACGAGAAATGAAAGGTAGAAGAAATGCTCTCAATATTGATCTTCCAAGTTCAAATGCTAGAATATCAAAGCGTATATTTCTATCAGTTAAATCGTTAGTTATGCCTCATTTGAAATGTCTAATTCCTTCTTTGGAAAAATGTTAAAAACTATGTTTGTCCATTTTTCTTCTTTATTTTCACAGGAATCTTTAAATGTCAAACTAAATAGATCAAATATGGATAATCCATGGTTCGTCTTTGGTGTATCATATGCTGGAGCCCTTAGTGCATGGTTTCGTCTAAAGTTTCCACACCTTACTTGTGGAAGTCTTGCAAGTTCTGCCGTAGTTCTTGCTGTTTACAACTTTACAGAATTTGATAAGCAGGTGAATAAAAATTTTCTGTTGGTTCGGGCTTCCTTATCTTTCCTTCAAATCTGCTGTGCACTTGATGATTTTGCCTTCAAAATTGGTAATACAATATTATTAGTCAAATAATCTTACCCTTGATACTCTTATGCAGATTGGTGAATCTGCAGGTCCAGAATGCAAATCTGTGTTGCAAGAAATTACTCATCTTGTTGATCAGAGGCTTGGAGCTAATGAGAAAGCACTAAAGACATTGTTTGGAGCAGCGGAGGTACAAACTCTTTCCTCTCTCCTTATGGAATACAGAAGAAAATTACACCTAGATTCGATGTTCACAGGGTAAATGGTATATCATTCGAGATGTACTCGGGAAACTTCGGAGCAATTAGTTTACTCTGGATACTTTTTCTGCTTTTTAAAAGAGGAGACAAGTTTATTCTTTATTTTTTTAGGTAAAGGCATATTCCACATGAGTTGAATCCATCTACTATAGATCGAGAATAAATCAAAATGTATGATTTCTCTTAACTTTTCTTGCCCAGCAAGATTTTCTTCTTTCTGTTTTTGTTGTATATTGTAGTAATTGGGTTTTGATATGACATAAATGCTTAGAAGTTTACGTCTACATTCCATAGTTAAGACAGGGACTTGACTTGTTCTCCTTGAGAACTTAAAACCAAGCATGTTTGAATGAAAATATGAAAAACAATTGTGGAGTAATTCTACTTTAATGAACCCAATCAAATTGTTTTCACAACCCTCCTTTTTGTATATCCTGCGAGTTCGGTCTCGCTATAAGTTTAATATGGATAATAGCACATTTTACCTGTTTTTTGTTCTTCGTGAACTTTAAGGCGCGATTTGTATACTTGTACGCCAGTGGGTAGAGCAAAGAAGAATGACTCTAATGTTTTCTCATCGTTTAATAACTTCTTGTGGATGTGCTTAGTGTGTCACAATTCACAACTATTATGAGAGGTAAATGAATTTTTGTTGTAGGAAGGTCAACAGTATTATTATTTGAATTCTATATAGACTAGTGATACTTGGCGTATAACCTATTTGAGAAGACATTATTTGGTTCACCCGTGTCTTGCATCTCAGTGCTTTTAGGCGATTAAAAAATAGTTGTGTTTTTAATAACACGTAATAACCATTATTGAAGGATTTTATGGCATACTTGGGAATGAAAGAAAATGATATCTACACCCTAAATTTCCTTTTTCTTATTTGATCTCGGTTGCCCTACTCACTTAGTTCCACTCTCCTAACTTACTCGAGTGAATAAAAAAAATTGTCCCCTATGTGAGCTTGCTCTAGACTTCAAGTGGTGCTTATGTTGGAAGTGATATTAAATTGTGAAATTTGGACACTGAGCTGAAGAAATAATTTTTTATTTTTTTTAGAAAGCCTAATTTATATGATGAATTATTTAAAATGCATATCCATCTCCTGTCGAAACTTGGATTGCATTTGAGATTGAGAATTTCATGTGACTTCTATTCCTTCAGCTGCATAATGAAGGCGATTTCCTGTATTTTCTAGCAGATGCTGCAGTTACAGCGGTAGGTGACACAGTTCAGCTTTGTTATTGATAGATTTAATTTTCCAGTTCTTTTATGGTATGCTTCCCTCTTCCCAGTTTCAATATGGAAATCCAGATAAACTGTGCATCCCTATAACTGAAGCAAAGAAAGCTGGAGAGGATCTGGTGGTAAGATTTTTGCTATCTGCAACATATCTATGTGTGCATGTGTGTTGGCATTTTCTCAAATGACACAACGTGTTGATGAAAATGCTATAGCTCGTTCCTCAGTAGTAAATGCACCAAATTAGGCCCTCTTGGAGGAGCTGGAAAAGTAGCAGTAATTCAGATACTAAATATGGTTGCTTGGTGGCATGGAAATACTACTGTTTGGATGTATTTCAGTTCATGTTTTGAATTGCTGCATGGTGGCAATTACTCACACAACAGTGCATGGATGCGATCATTGAATGAATATCGGAAGTATTTGCACACACCCTCAGCTCCACAAGCACACAAATAATGGCATCTTACCTTAATTTGAGTTGAACAGGAAAATTAAAGTAGTTTAGAGGGGTTCCTCAGTACTCAATAGTTAAATGAACTTCTGTGATGGATAACTTATTCAGGAGAGACATTTTCTCTCTTGCTTCACTAAGTTGCTAAATGCAAATTTTGTCCAGCCTAATAATGCCTTTGGAAAGTGCAGAAATTATACTCAAACCTAAATTTGCTACCATCTATTTTACTCTCGCTTTCAGTGATGAAGTATGTTTGTAACCTGTGCTTCCCGAATTTTCATATTAGGAAGCATATGCAACATATGTGAAAGAGTATTATATTAAGGGTCTTGGTGTCAGTGTTGAAACATATAATCAACAACATTTGAAGAAGACTGCATTAACCACTGATTCTGCTGATCGATTGTGGTGGTTTCAAGTCTGCACAGAGGTTGCCTATTTTCAGGTTGCTCCTTCAAATGACAGTATCAGATCCAATAAAGTTGATGCAAGGTAAGTTTATGCATGGTGTATTATCTGCTGAATTTCTAAACTTTTTCCATTAACTTTTTTACCAGTTTCTTTTAGTATCTTGAATTGTTGAGTTGAAGAGGAAGATTCATTAACAAAGCTGAATAATATTTAACTGTAGATACCACTTGGATCTCTGCAAAAATGTGTTTGGCGAAGGTATCTATCCTGATGTTTCTGCCACAAATTTGTTTTATGGAGGCACAAGAATTGCTGGTAAAAGCATTCAACTATTTTATTTTTGGTGGTTTTTAAATTTATTTTTTATTTTCTTCATAAATTGGTTTATGGGAGATCTAAGTGCTACCTCATGATCATTTTCTGAAATGAATATGTGATAAAGATCTGTCATCCTTTTTGACTATGAGAGAAATGGAGAACAATGCATTTGAAATTAACATAAAAAAATCTGGCTTGTTGAATTTTCACACCACACCCCCTAGAATTTATACAAAACTTTTTCCTACATAGATGGAGTAGCGATTTAGAGCAAAAGTTTAGAAATGGGATTAAAGGAAAATTATTTATCATCAGTGAAATTTGTGACAATGTGTGAGTAATTGAGTATAAAATGACTATTAGCCTGCTCATACATTCAGCCATTTACACGCTGTATGTATTACCTTACTTTTTTACTATTCTTCAATTGAAATTGTTATGAAGTGTAAGGTCCTAGTTTTAGTAAAAGAGAGTGATAAAAGTTGATGAAAAATAAACATACAAACACACAAGATTTATGATGGTTCAGTCTCAATGCGAGAGAGGTAAGTCCACTTATCACTGCTACAAATTTTCACTATATTGAAACCAAGAATACGAAGAGAATTTTACTAGAACCCGTCATCTCTCAAAACTATTTTCTTGTCACTCCTTGTCTCTCTTAGTGTCTGTGATATTACTCAATGGCGGCTACCGACATACATATAATATTGCAGAGCCACAAACGATATATGCCAATTGCCTCAAGTTTCCTTAAATAAACAGTGAGGTTCCACATATCTTAACAATCTCCCACTTGGAAACTGATCCACTATTATCCGTTTTCACCTACAAAAGCTCACTCCTTGATGGAAAAGTCCAACTGAAGAAGTAGAAAACTTCATTAAGAGTGCCAGCTTTATTGCCACGTGCAACAACCATAAAACCTTTATAATTTTCCATGCACCACCATAAAAATCATCGTCAACTTTGGTATATGCCTTGCCTTTTTTATTTTCTACACAACTGTTTTTGACATTTTCAAACAAGTATCCCAAATACTGACAATGTACAAAGGTTCTCCATCAGCTATGCATATCTTTCCATAATTTTATGATGAGCAGTAGCATGAAAGGACGTTCTTGAGTTTTAAACCCAAAAATCAATTGAAATTTTAGCTGACAAAATTCCCGTATCTCGAATCTCATCAGTTGCAAAATTGTGTTACCCTTGTTTTTGTCCTTTGGTGCCATGAATTTGTTTTCACATGACATTGGCCCCACGGTTCCAACACTACAGGTTTTTCCTAGGTATGGAATTACTACTACCTTTGCTTGCTTTTGGTCTATCTCTATTCCTGTTAGAATTTCTATTATTTCCTCTGCCTCTATCTTCAACATGTAAGGCAGAAGTTGATGTAGATATTTCACCAGATTCAATTTTGTGAACCTTTACTGCAAAACCAGTTTAGACGCGCTACCACATAACTCTTTTCCATCATCTTTAAATGAAATAGTTTTTCATTAGAAATACTTTATTCTTGCGGAAAATTCTTGTACATATTTGATAAGACCTTCATCAGACCTACAATCAATTTCTCCTTTGCAACATTATGAGTTACGTTCTTCAACAATATCAATTGAACTACTCCGAACACTTGTCTATCAAAGAGATTCCCATCACTGTCCGCTATACCTTCTAGTTTCTTCCCTTCAAGCGGTAGATTCTTCTTTTTACCGTACAGATATTCCTTGATCTACTTTTTCTAGAAAGCAAAATCGTTCTCATCAAATTTTCCAATCTCATTTGCAAAACCTTCTTCGCTAGCCAGCACTTTCAAATTCAAGCTGACGTCCTGATACCATTTGTTAGGAATTAAGATCATAGTTTAATTACCAAAAGAGATTAAAAATTAGAAATAAGCACAAGGACATATAAGATTTATATTGGTTGACCTTCAATGTGAGAGCTATGTTGCTTGCCACCTCTTCAAATTTCAACTTTATCGAAACAAATAATACGAAGAGAATTTTACAAGAACTTATACTGTCAGTCTATCTCAAAACTATTTTCTTGTCACTCTCCGTCTCTATGTATGTGATATTACTCAATGATGGGTACTTACACTTGTATACTAATGAAGGGCTTCAAACGTTATAAATAGTTAGGCTCGATATGTGTTAAGTATAGCAGAAATAAAATGATATTTATCTTATAGCGTGAAATTTGTGGCAATTCTTTTTGGCGGTAAAAAACAGAGGCATTGTTGCATTTTTAAATTTTATTGAATGGGATGGTAGTGTACTCGTAACTTTTCTCCTCGTATTTTTAAATGGCAGGGTCAAAAATAATCTTTGCTAATGGATCGCAAGACCCGTGGCGACATGCATCTAAACAAACTTCTTCACCTGAGAGTGAGTCAGCTTTGTATTTATTGATTGGTTTCACCCCTTCCAGACCTACAATTGTTGCATTTGTAAAAATCTGCATCTGTTTTTATTATTATTGGTAAATTTAATGGGATGGTCGACTAACGTGACTTTTATCTTTCATATAAAGAATGTGGGGCAGAAAAACTTAGTCACATACCATCTTTTGGCATAGCCGAATTTCCGTAATCCGACTGATTTTTTTGAAAATATTCCAGTGCCTTCATATATCATGAAATGTCATAACTGTGGACATGGAACTGATATGCGTGGCTGTCCCCAATCTCCTCTGGTACCTGAAGGTATGCATATTTTAAGATCTTGAATTTCATGCTTGTGATAATCGGCGTAGCCTCTTCTTTATCTTCTACATAAAGATCTCTAGCGAACCTTGGCATAATGTTTAGGTAATATATTTTCCGAGTTTCTATAACTTTGGCATTTCAGGTGAGTCCAAGAATTGCAGCTCCCCGGACGCTGTAAACAAAGTAAGGCAACGTATCATTGAACACATCGACTTGTGGCTGTCCCAGTGCCAGAGTTCAGGTAGAAGTTTTATGTAATGAATGAATCTAAATGCCGTAGAGATGACAAACCGCAGAACTCACTTTGACTTGACAATCACACCGTGTTTTATGATTTCAGCAGATGCATAGCTGTATTAGGAAAAAGAAAATGTTTGCTACAATTTTCTTGATTTGAAATGACAGTACTACTATGTTTGTTCTCAAGTAATATTTTGATAGTAATGACCAAGATGTATAATGTCTTGTACTTTATACTTGTAAATGTCGGGAACATAATGTGATTCTTCCAATGCTCAGACGATGATTCTTTATTATCTTTATCGTGGTGGTGTTTGAGATTGATTAAGAAAAATGGTTTTGAGTTTTTTACTTCGCAAAATTTTTGAAAGCAATTTAATAGTACTTTTAGAAACAATCTCAAACGCTACTTATATTTAATATATACCTCGTAAAAATTGATTTCATATTAATTTTGTGAAGCTTGACTTGAATTGCAACTATGCGCTTATATAACTTTTAGGAGAAACAAAGTAAATTACTAAGATATGGTTTATAGATCACCGACAAACCATCATCCCGCCTCTCATAATTAGCTGAATGCACAGAAGAGTACCCACCTTTTATCTTCTTCTCATTAACTCATTTTTTCATAATTTTGATACAAATCTTCAAATTTCAAATTTTTATCAGACACCAATCATAAAACTACAAATATGTTTTCATCTATTTTCATGTTTGCATAAATTAATTAACATGCAGGCGTTCCAGATACCCGTGCACGTCAAAATTTGAATAAGTTGTAGAAATCTATCTTATCATCGTCTGATTGTATTGTTTTTAAAGGATTTTTACTTGATGTTATTTTTCAACTATATTAATTATCCAAAAATATGATCACGCACAAATGTGTGGCAAGTGTTGTTATTCTAATTGTTATTAATTTATTACCTATTTATTTCACTATCAAAATTAGTTATAAGAAAAAAATAATTACAAGGTAGATAATATTATTAATAATAAATTATAATAGATAAATTAATATCAATAAGAATAAAAAATTATTAGTAATAAGAAATAAAATTATAGAAGAAGAAGAAATATGTGAATAACAGTAAGATTAATAAATGAAACAATTAATAATAGGCAAAAACTCCTATGAAACGGTCTCAAGGGTCATTTTTTTGAGACATGTATCTTATATGGATTATCCATTAAAAAATATTACATTTTATGCCAAAAGTATTACTTATCATTATAAATATGGGTACGATTGACCCGTCTCACAAATAAGATTGTCTCACAAATGAGACCGTCTCACAAATGAGACCGTCTCACAATAGTGTTACTCTTAATAATATGTTATATAGATAATATACATAAAAAATAAAGTAGTCATTCAGAAAAATAATATTCAATTTCTTGCTAGAAGCAGCTCATCAACTCATGTATACGGAGATGTATGCCTGATCAGAAAATTGATTTTGGTTTTTGAATTGCTTCTTTGTTCGTTTCATTCGATTTGATCGATCAGATTTCATATGTTTCGTTCCCTCGTAATTTCATCAGTTATTTTGATTTTTGGATGTTCATTTGTTCGAACAGAACGGATTCGATCGTAGACATCGATGTTGACGGCGACTCAGAAGTATGCGGCGGGGGCACTTTTTGGGTTGGCGCTGCACCAAGCACAGATTCACCAAACTCGCCCATTGGGCTTTCCATACGAAGACGATGATGAAGATGGTATCGGCCGCCGCCCGTCCGAGGATCGCAGCAGCAGTGGCAGCAGTGCCGACTCTGTGTCTGAAGATTCCCAGCTTTGGGTGAACCAATCATGCGGTCTCCTTCGGCCTGTGTTCAGGTGAGTTGTTTCTATTCGTTTTGTTTGCATGCGTTTATGTATTCAACCTCGCAAATGAAATTTTCTTCATGTTTTCGTTTTTTTTTTTTTTTATCAAATTCATGTTCAATTTTTCTGAAAAAGATGTAATTTTTTTAATAGGGTTCTAGAAATTGATGAAAAAGCATGGGCTGGACTGGAAGAAACTGCTGGGCATTCAGAAGCCAAGCAACATGTTGGAGCTGTAAGTGCTTTCCCTATCCGTTTCTTACACCTTGTTTTGAAGTTTGACTGCAAATCAAGAATCAGGATTGGATCAGCTAGTATGGATGGGTAACGCAAGTGGGAATATGCAGACTGTTGCTGAAGATTGGGCAGTGGTTAGAAAATGTTTACTTTGGTGGGAGATGTCATTTGCCAAACTGAGGATTTATTATTCTTTCACTGTTGGGAATAAACATTGTGTTATGCTTGTTTATCCTGTTGCATAGGATCCTAATACATCGTTAAGTTCTTGGCTGTCCATTCTGAGTTGTTAGAATATGAGGTTATGGAGTGGTGCTGATGACTTGATGCCGTGGCTGAAGACTGCAGACCATTAATGAAATTTTTTAAATTTTTTAGCAGGTGCTAAGTATATGCTGCACATTACATGATTGATGTCTAATTACGATGCTGTTACTTTTTCATCAGTTCCTTAGGTTACTAGCGGAGGAACGAGATGTATCATCAGATGCCTCTGATAAAGAACTTGCTTTAACAAATGGTGTGGACGCAATGTCTTCAAGTATGGAAACGTCTCCAACTGATTATGAGTCCAAAAAGGAAAAGCAACGGGAATATGAACAATCATGCAGAGAAAAGTTATCAAACCCTGAGATGACGCCGGAGATGAAATCTGAAGAAAAAGATTTGCTTGACAATATTCAGCAGGATACTAACAATATTCAGCAGGAAACTAACGTTACTACATCTGTTGTCGAGCAAACCCATGTACAAGCCATTTCTGAATCTAATGGAAAACCAGTGGAAGAAGTAGAAATGCTTAGTTACCCGAGGAAAGTGACAGTTCTGTATGAGCTCCTCTCAGCTTGTCTCGCAGATACCCCTGAAGACAACAAAAAATCCACAAGACGGAGAAAGGGCTTTGACGCCCGACATCGTGTGGCATTGAGATTGTTAGCTACCTGGCTTGACGTCAAGTGGATAAAAATGGTGATATTTCTTTAAAAATGTTTAGTGGTATAGGTCTCCTGTTATTTTTCTAATTACTGGAAGATAAAGTGAACATTGATGCACAGCGGTTTTGTTCTTTCAGATTCCTACCCAATACTTTTCTATTAATATCAGTTTAAGCCAACCATTATGTATGTTAGAGAACTTGATGCAATTGAGGAACTTTATCATTTAATATTTTGGATAATTCTTTGTTCTGATTACTTTAGATCTCTTGGATTGATTGTCATAATTTTTTAACTTTTTTGCAGGAAGCCATTGAAACCATGGTTGCTTGTTCTGCAATGGCTCTTCTAAAAGAGGAGGAATCCAAAGAAGAAACCCGATCACCAGAAAGCTCGTGGGCTAAGTGGAAACGTGGAGGTATCATCGGTGCTGCTGCACTAACTGGAGGAACCTTGATGGCTATTACTGGAGGTATGCAACCTTTATCACTCATAACTTTTTGGACTTGTGTATATGTAGAAATGATAGAGAGAAAATTAATCTCATTGTTTTCCTCTAGAATTGTACAATTGTAGACATTTAATAACCCTAGGTATTTCAAATTCCCTTCAATCAAGGGATAATAAAAAATATCCTACCAAAAAAATAAAGTATATTTAAATCTACAAGATTGATATCAAATATTTACAAAATTATTTAAATTTACACGCCCACTCAAGCTTGGCCATAGATATTGATGAGTCCAAGGTTGCTTACAAGATATTCATGTGAGTGCTCTGACAGCCCCTTTGTTAGCACATCAGTCAGCTGATGAGTCGTAGGAACATATTCCACCTTAATCATGCCTTGTTCCAATTTTTCTTTGATGAAATGTCTATCAACTTCGACATGCTTGGTTCTATCATCGTGAACAGGGTTATGGACAATGCTGATGGTTGATTTATTGTCAATAATTTGGCCCTTCAATCTCCATGCTTAGCTCCTTCATTACTCTTCGTATCTAAATGAGTTCACACACTCCATTAGCCATTGCTCGATACTCAGCTTCAACACTACTTCTTGCAACAATAGATTGTTTCTTGATGCGCCAAGTCACTAAGTTTTCCCATGTTAAGAAATGAGACTTGAACCTAACTCATCCCAAAAGCTAGCTCAAAAGGGGAGGTTTGCCTTTGTCTATATTAAAGGATCCCAAGTTATTTATCCAATCGAGGTAGGATACAAATTAACACACCAACACACCCCTCTCACGCCCAGGAATGAAACGTCTGGAGCGTGGAGACATTAACGGGTGACCCAATTATGGACAATCCAATACATACGGCGGGCTGGCTCTGATACAATGTAGAAATGATAGAGAGAGAATAAATCTCATTGTATTCTTCCAGAATTGTACAGACGTTTAAATAACCCAAGGTATTACAAATTCCCTTCAATCAAGGGATAAGAAAAAGATATCATACCAAAATATAAAAGATATTTAAATCTACAAGATTGATATCAAACATTCACAAATATTATCTAAATCTACAGTCTCCAACCAAATTTTGTCTTTGGTAGTGGTCAGGGTAAAAAGAAAAGAAAGGAAAATTTCTGGTGAAAGCGGATATCAGCAGAATGTATATTGTGGACTTTAAATTTATTTGTGCCTCATGCTCGACCAGGTTTAGCTGCTCCAGCTATTGCCGCCGGGTTCGGTGCTTTAGCGCCTACATTAGGGACTATTATTCCTGTTATTGGAGCAAGTGGGTTTGCTGCTGTTGCTAGTGCTGCAGGAAGTGTTGCAGGTTCTGTTGCAGTTGCAGCTTCCTTCGGTGGTTAGTACAAAAGCTATTTAGGGTCCTGTTCATCAGTCAACTTCAATCGATTGCTTTTCTTAGTATAACAATTATAATTTCTTACCTACACTTTGAAGTGACTGTAATTTTGTGCGTGTTAATCCTTTATAACATCTTCACGACATTTCAATTGCAGCTGCTGGAGCTGGACTTACAGGGACCAAAATGGCTAGGAGAATTGGCGATGTTGAGGAGTTTGAGTTTAAAGCTATTGGTGAAAACCATAACCAAGGAGTGAGTCTTCCTTTACCAAATTAAGAAATGATGAGAAAAGAGATTTTCTCATGTATTGATACCCTTTTTTTGTTCTCTTGTTAACCTATATTTTTTATGCTATTTTTGGGGGTAATATATAATGTTGCGGTTGGATTGACTCTTTTGGAATCTTGGATTTCATCTTCATCTTACCCCTCTGGATGATTTTGATTAAAGGGTATTTCAAATTTACCTTCTACAAATTGCAATAAGTACGACATTGAGTTCATTTGAAATGTAGGCTCCAAATTCCTCCATTCAATTGCAACCTAAAGTTTTTTTGTTTTATTTCCTTGTTATTTTTTGAAAACTGAATCTTTTTTTATTTTTAATTTTTTATTATTAAAATTTTCAATTTTGGTATCTCATTATTGTTTTTTATTTCAGCGACTGGCGGTTGAGATATCGGTGTCTGGATTTGTTTTCGAGGAAGAAGACTTTATTAGACCTTGGGAAGGACAATATAATAATTTGGAGAGGTTAACCACATCTTACCAAAATGTTTAATTGCTGGAAGTGCTTATAATGATCTCCTCGCTGCATGCTTTTATTTTCCTTGCTGCATTGGATGTGTCATGCTGAATAACAATGCTTCTTTCCTGTTTTCAAATTAAAAATTTCAAGTGATGTTATCTTGTTACAGATTTTAATGCTTCCAGTACTTGTTTCATGAAGTTGAATTGTTTTTAATACTTGTGACATAATTATTTGTATAGGTATGCATTACAATGGGAGTCCAAGAATCTCTTTTCCGTGAGCACTGCTATTCAAGATTGGCTCACTTCAAGTAAATTATTTTACTCAAACACTGAACACAATGCATTAACACTTACGACCACCGGAGCAAGTAATGAATATGATCATTCGCACTGCAGAAATTGCAACAGAGATGATGAAACGAGGTGCCATGATGACTGTCCTAGGAACTCTTGTGACAGCGTTGGCTTGGCCAACAACACTACTTGCTCTTACTGATTTTATTGACAGCAAATGGACAATTGCTGTGGACAGGTGTGCTTTATCTAATGATGAGAAGGAAGAAACTGACCTCAATATAATATGCATACAGCCTAAATATTTTATTCAGCAAGACAGAGAGTTGCACCTCATATGTTGGATTTGGAAGATCTGACTCTAAAATTTCAGTTCTGTCAGGAAACTAGTTGACGCTGAAATAATATTTCCAAATCAAGGTTTAGGGGAGTTTTATGGTTTGGCTCACACCTTATTCTTACCTTCTGCCTAGGTGATTGCAGTGACCCTGTTACCCAATATTTTGGGTCAATTCTGACCCCCAAATGTGCACGCGCTTGTAAATGCATTAGTTGAGTGTGGCAAGGAGTTATTTATTTTTCATCCTTGTTTAAACAATTGCCATTTGTTATTTGCTGCCATCTTTTGTAGATCTGACAAGGCAGGAAAACTGCTAGCTGAGGTATTGCTGAAGGGGCTGCAAGGGCAGAGGTAAACTTACATATATATGGAAACGTAAACTAGAGGGTATTATTAATTAGCTTAAAACAAGCTGCTGTTCTGCCATTTTTCCAATCCACACTTTTGCGTCGCACAATTTCCAGGCCGGTGACTCTGGTAGGTTTCTCACTCGGAGCAAGAGTTATTTTCAGGTGCCTGCAGATTTTGGCTGAAAGTGAAACTAATGGTAAGCATTAATGTTTTGGTTTTGTTATGGAAAATTAAATTTGAGATTGCAAGCAGCTACATATTGTTTGGTGATTGAATGAAATTTGACCTGATTCTCGTTAACTAATTTAATTTTCACTCATATACATTCATTTTCTCCATTTTTGTAGTTTTAGGAAATGTTTTGGGTAGATGAAATATACGTCTGGTTTGTTTTAGGGAACTATGATGTCACTGAATAAGTCAAATTATGTAAAAATTTGTTGGATAATATTTTCAAATTCTAAAATAATATAATTTTGGTTAAAATATAAGCATAATGACAGGTTATTTTTGGGAAACGACGAAAACTTACTCATAATTAATGATTATGTTCAGACTTTGGAGATATAAAATTAGCGAAATTTTGTTTTGGAAAAGGGAATAGACATGAATGGTTGTGTTTGTTTTAATATGGGGGTAGGAAACAGTTCCGGAGAATGAAAACAAACAAGACTTCAAGTTTTTGGGGTTTCCTGTTTAACCCGGCCACCCCCCCCCCCCCCCCCAACCTCCCTCTCTTTCCAAAAGCATGGTTGACTTTAGGCTGGCGATTGCTATGATTAACCTACGCCAAATAGTTTAATTATTAGATATATTTGTCCCACTCGTAAAGTTCACAGGTTTCCTGCTTTCTTTTGTATTCTAGGCACTAATGATTTAAGTTCTAAGCATATCTATTTCCCCAATTTGGGCAGCTGGACTTGTGGAAAGAGTTGTTCTTCTTGGAGCTCCCATAGCGATCAGGGACGTGAATTGGGAAGCCACTAGAAAGGTAAAAAGCGCACACCTTTTACACAAGGAATGTGACTTCTCTTATTGACTCTGCATAGTTTGACCATTAATCAAACCATTTACACTCTGCAGGTCGTGGCTGGGAGATACGTGAATGCATATTCAACAAATGACTGGATGCTCGGAATTGCATTCCGCGCCAAGTATGAAGCTCTTGTTATCACAATTTAAAATTTACGGTGCTCTAGAGACATGTTGTCTCATATGAAGGATTCTCGTTTTGTGCATGCTCTGGCTCTTCTCCCCATCGATTTAATTTCGTATTGAACCCTTGTGATATTTGAACAGCCTTCTCACCCAAGGATTGGCTGGAATTCAACCAGTCGACGTGCCCGGCATTGAAAATGTAGGTGCCATTCAGTGACATTGAGTTTTATGTTATGACATGAATTTTTACTTGCTTCCGTTGCCGCCTCATTTGATCTTACAGGTTGATGTGACTGAAGTTATAGAGGGACATTCCTCTTATCTATGGTGCACCCAGCAGATCCTAGAACAGCTGGAGTTGGATACATACTTCCCTGTTTTTAATGGAAGAAATTTTGAATCTTGAGAGTTCTTGTCGGTTTCTGCTGCTTCAAACTGAAAGAGAATGGGGGGTCATGGAGCTGTTGACTCAGCCAAACTTTAGGTGGGAATTTTCATCTTCACATGCTTGGTGTTTATTATTGACCTATGATGTCTGAGGATCCAAAATTTGCAGGAAAAACGCGGCAGTGTGCATCCTTAGAAGGATTGGGTAGTTACTTTTAAGGGAGTTTTCTTCTGATACCTTATGTACTTGTTGTAAATAAGTATTCACAAGTGTCTTGTATTACCTCGAACTGGATGGCTTGAAACTATGACCCGACAGTAATTGAAGTTATTTTTTTTCCTTGCCTTTTTTGAAAGAACAAAGTTCAAGTACATGATGCATGTGTGACTTTGAGCAACTGACAGTGCCGTTGATATCTTTTCGTGTTTGTGTTGTTTGTCTCATTCTTTCACGGATCCAGAGGGATGAAATAAATTAGTGCAAACCATATCATTTTATTTGTTTTTACGGTTAGTTTCAATTTCTAAACACTCTTATTGTTCCATATATAACTTGGCAATAAATTGTGTCACAACTCATAAAAAAAAAAAGTTCTTTGAGGAAAATAGAAAAATACGCGTTTCATTAATCTATTATCTATTACTATTATAAATATGTGAGTTTCATTGTGAATTTACATGGTTACCCTTTTATTATTATTATATCTATTATCTATTACTATTATAAATATGTGAGTTTCATTGTGAATTTACAAGGTTATCTTTTCATTATTATTATATAAAATTAATGTGTTTTTTCTTCATTTATTTAATATGTGAGTTTAATTGTAAATTTACAAGGTTACCCTTTCATTATTATTATATAAAATTAATGTGTTTTTTCTTCATTTATTTATTTGTATACTATGAACTCTTTCAAGTAATAATAATAATAATTTAATAATAGATAAATATGTGAGTTTCATTGTGAATTTACATGGTTACCCTTTCATTATTATTATATCTATTATCTATTTTCTATTACTATTATAAATATGTGAGTTTCATTGTGAATTTACAAGGTTATCCTTTCATTATTATTATATAAAATTAATGTGTTTTTTCTTCATTTATTTATTCGTATACTATGAACTCTTTCAAAAAAAAAATACTATTAGTATTTTTAAATATCTATATAAATATGTGAGTTTAACACTTGACTATTCAATTAAACTATTTATTTAAGCGCGCATTATGCTGTAAACTCTTTCAAATAAATCTATTATCTATTATCTATTACTATTATAAATATGTGAGTTTCATTGTGAATTTACATGGTTATCCGTTCATTATTATTATATAAGATTAATGTGTTTTTTTCATTTATTTATTCGTATACTATGAACTCTTTAAAAAAAATACTGTTAGTATTTTTAAATATATATATTAATATGTGAGTTTAACCTTGACTCTTCAATTAAACAATTTATTTAAGCATTATGTTATAAACTCTTTCAAATAAAAAATTAAATGCAATTAATATTTTTAAAATATTTTTTTACTATGAATATGTGATTTTCATTGTGAATTTACGTGATTACCATTTTTCTTATTATATATGTGAGTTTAATTGTGAATTTACATGATTACCTTTTCATTATTATTATATAAGATTAATGTGTTTTTTCTTCATTTATTTATTCTATTACTATTATAAATATGTGAGTTTCATTGTGAATTTACATGGTTATCCTTTTATTATTATTATATCTATTATCTATTATCTATTACTATTATAAATATGTGAGTTTCATTGTGAATTTACAAGGTTACATTTTCATTATTATTATATAAAATTAATGTGTTTTTTCTTCATTTATTTAATATGTTAGTTTCATTGTGAATTTACAAGGTTACCCTTTCATTATTATTATATAAAATTAATGTGTTTTTTTTTTCATTATTTATTCGTATACTATGAACTCTTTCAAGTAATAATAATAATATATATAATAGATAAATATGTGAGTTTCATTGTGAATTTACATGGTTACCCTTTCATTATTATTATATCTATTATCTATTATCTATTTTCTATTACTATTATAAATATGTGAGTTTCATTGTGAATTTACAAGGTTACCCTTTCATTATTATTATATAAAAATAATGTGTTTTTTCTTCATTTATTTATTCGTATACTATGAACTCTTTCAAAAAAAAAATACTATTAGTATTTTTAAATATCTATATAAATATGTGAGTTTAACACTTGACTCTTCAATTAAACTATCTATTTAAGCGTGCATTATGCTGTAAACTCTTTCAAATAAATCTATTATCTATTATCTATTATCTATTACTATTATAAATATGTGAGTTTCATTGTGAACTTAAATGGTTATCCGTTCATTATTATTATATAAGATTAATGTGTTTTTTTCATTTATTTATTCGTATACTATGAACTCTTTAAAAAAAATACTGTTAGTATTTTTAAATATATAAATTAATATGTGAGTTTAACACTTGACTCTTCAAGTAAACAATTTATTTAAGCATTATGTTATAAACTCTTTCAAATAAAAAATTAAAATGCAATTAATATTTTTAAAATATTTTTTTACTATGAATATGTGATTTTCATTGTGAATTTACGTGATTACCGTTTTTTTTATTATATATGTGAGTTTAATTGTGAATTTACATGGTTACCTTTTCATTATTATTATATAAGATTAATGTGTTTTTTCTTCATTTATTTATTCGTGAATTTACATGGTTACCCTTTCATTATTATTATATAAGATTAATATGTTTTTTCTTCATTTATTTATTCGTATACTATGAACTCTTTTAAAAAAAAAATACTGTTAGTATTTTTAAATATATTCATAGTATACGAATAAATAAATGAAAAAAACACATTAATCTTATATAATAATAATGAACGGATAACCATGTAAATTCACAATGACTACCGTTTTTCTTATTACATAATGAATGTTTTTTTCTCAATTATTTATTCATGTGACTCTTCAATTAAATTATTTGTTTAAAAATTATACTATGTACTCTTTCAAATAAAATTTTTAAAACAATTTTTTACTTTGATTTATAATTTATCGTATTCGATTATTTACTTCACAGATGAACCAACACATGGAATACTAATAATAATAATAAATTTTGGTATCTTACAAGATAGTATATGTATACTTAAATAAAAAAATCCATATCGTACTTTATTTTTCATATTAATCTATCTTTTATCTATTATATTACTATTATGAGTATAGGAGAGTAAGAATTACGATTAACTTAAATATTTTTTTACACACTAATTTTTTGAAGTTCACTTTTATATTTTATACATCTACTATTTATTATTTTCTCATTTTCTCATTTGAGTTTTTCCTACAAAATTTATTTAAATTATTTAATTCACACTATTTTTCTAGATCTTACAAGATATTTTATGAATACTTAAAATAGAAAATTTACATCGTGTAAATTATTTTTTCTATTAATATGTCGATGGTCTATTCTATTACTATTATAAATATATAAATAACAATTATGAATTAAGTTAAATATTTTTTTACACGCTATTCTATTTTTTCCACTTTCATATTTTGTGTATATACTATTTATTATTTGCTCATTTTTTTATTTAAGTTTTTCTTTCAAACTATATTTAATTTATTTAATCCACACTATTTTTCTATTAATCTTACAAGATAGTATATGAGTACTTAAAATAAATTAATGTTACATAGTCCTACAAATATATTTAAATTATTTAATTCAAATTATTTTTTTATTAATCTTACAAGATAATAATAATAATAATAATACTAATAATAATAATAATAATATATGCATATATACTTAAAATATAAAAATGTACACAATGTAATTTTATTTTTTACACATTATTTTTCTGTTAATATATTAGTTATTATCAATTATATATTAATTACTATTACAAAATATAATCAATTTATATATCCTTTTTTAATCACTGTTTGAGTTCTAATTATGAGTTTAATTAAATATTCTTATTTTTCATACACTATTTTTCTATAAATTTTACAATATATTATATGAATATTTAAATAAAAAATTGTATAATGTACTTCATACTTAAATGTCTATGTTTTTTTACACATTGTTTATCTACTAATATTACAAAATAATATATGGATATTAAAAATAAATAAATGAAATAATTCAAACATATATGAAATATAAATATTGCGCTACAAATACAATCAAATAATTTTACTTAAATTTTTTTATTCTACTTTATTTTTCTTGTCAAACTCATCGAATATGAGTTCAAAATATATTAAATTAGCAAACTAATGATGTCACTGATCGAATAAACCGAATTCTTGAATTGTATAATTAGTTTTTGTTTTGATAATTTGTTTCATTTGGAAATTTAACTCACAAGAAACTATTATTAGAACTTAAGGTAGAAAAAAAATTCAAAACATGATCATACATGACTCAATCACTAACTCATACATAAAAAACAATTATCAACATATTGTATCGAAAACTTTCTAATTAATTAAACACAGATATTAAAATATTCTAATTAATTAATCTAACGCCATTTATAATTATCATATTTTGTCTTTGAACTAACACCATTTATTCTTCAGATTTTTATCATAATTCTATGTCAGCATGTTAATCTTGAATCTTAATTATGATGTATATTTTAGTTTGTAAATAGTTATTAAATTATGATTCAATATATTTATTTTGACGCATAAATATTGATATTTGGAATATAAATTGTAGATGTATATTGTATGCATGCAATACATATATAATCATTAATATAAAAGTTAAAAAAACCCATAAAACGTGAACTAGACAATGTATATAAAAAAAACTACACAATTAAACGAAAAGTAACACAAGTAAAAAATAAATAATTGTCTATTACCTATAGCTTACTAATATTGAATTCTCAAAATTGGGGAAAGTGAGAGACTTTTATTTAGCTAAAAAAAAATCAAAAACTAACATTTGATTGAGCTACAATGATTCACTACAAAGTTAGTGGATTAAAAGATGCAACACAACGTGAACTATTGAAAATATTAAATGAGTTAAGTTGTATAAAACTCAAATATACAAGTATCTTTTTTAGTGTAAATTAAGAGTTCACTCACCTTAAGTGGTTATGTTGCATCATTGTAAAAAATCAAAGTTCATAGACTGTAATTGTGATGCCCGAGACTGACAAGAGGGTGGAGAATAATCGTTGGTGTCAAGAAGTTAAAAGAATTAAGCGGCTCTTGACAGGCTTTTAGGAGAAGAAGAATTTGAATGAACTGATTTTATACCGAAATGAGAGAGGTCTCAGACTACGTAGGTATGTGACTGAACGGTTTGAGCTTGAAAATTTTGATAGGAACTACTCATATCATCAAGGTGAATATCTTCTTTTTGAGATTTCATCGTATATATGAGAACTCCAAAGTTAAGCATGCTTGACTTGAGACAATTATAGGATGGACGACCCTTGAGAAGTTTCAGAGGATGTGTGCGAGTGAGGACGAACATAAGCATGCTGGAAAGATCCTTGTTGATATAGTGGGGATAGTCGTCGGATCTGGAATGTTATAGTATGTATCATTGATTGCCCAAAAAAATGTATTGAGAGAATAATACATATAACAAAAGACCAAAAAAATGTAATAAAATCCATAATAAGACAAACAAAAGAAAATTATACGATAAAAAAAATATTACAAAATTTAATCCATTTTTTAAAAATAATTAAACAAATATGTTTATTTCAAAATCGATTTGAGAGTAATTATTTAGCATGAATTGTCAAAATTTTCAATACTACTGTCAAAACAATTTTGTAGAGTAGTTTAATTGTGTTTTGAATTATATTACTCCAACACGTGTTTTCCACGTGCAACACGTGCATTATTGCTAGTATAATTACATAATCAACTAATTAAGGTATGACCTTCAAATTAAATAGAAATTAGTAGCATAATAAGATAATGAAATGTGTATCAATATTCATTAATAAATTGAAATCTGAATCTGATAGATAAACATCTAAAAGCCAATAGTATGGTATGTATTTGCACTGAGAATCAATCAATGAGTACATGGTGGGAGTGGAGACCCACATAAACCATGGTTTCCCGAAAAGGCAGAGGCAGGAATGTTGGTCTTGTGGGGCGGAATCTCTCCGCTCAATCTGTTATCAGAAACATCAATGTTTTTTAGAGATTCAAGATTCAATACCTCTCCCGGAATCCCTCCACTCAAATCATTTTGTGACAGTAAAATAGTTTCCAGAAACTTAGCATCACCCAGCTCTTTTGGAATTCCCCCTGACAATCCATTACTCACTAATTCCAGCCTCTTCAAATAAACAAATGTTCCCAGAGATTTTGGTATTTGCCCCCTCAGTGGATTGTGAGACAGGATCAGCCTCTTGAGGAAATTCCCCTCTGGTTTTTCTCCAATGATATCATCTAGAGTCCCTGAGAACATGTTGTACGAAACATCTATGGTATAGTAGTGGCCCAGTGTAGATTGGTTATTTTCGGAGAATACTTGTCGGAGGTCCCCGGAGAACCTATTGGAGTGAAGATCAAGGTCTTTGGGGAGATACTTGAGTTCATCGGGGATCGACGAATGGAACCTGTTATTAGATAGATTCAGGGAAAAAAGTTGTCATGTTCCCAATCCAGACAGGCAGTTTCCCCGTAAATGCATTGCTGGATAAGTCGAGAGTCGAAAAAGATGAAGCAGCCAGCCAAGTTGGAAGATACCCTTTTAAGCCTGTTCCCGCGAGAAACAGTTGAAAGGGTTGTAATTTCTGAAACAAATCTGGGATCTTACCTAATCCCAGAGGATTAAATGAGAGGGACAAAAGCTGTAGATTTTGTAATTTAATAAACTCGGATGGAATTGGGCCGGAAAGTCGGTTTCTTGACAAATCCAGGAAGAACAAACTACCCTTCAAATTTCCAAGACTCGGAGGGATTCTGCCTGTAAATTGGTTGCTCGATGAGTAAAACTCTATGAGATTTGTAAGATTTCCCAAACTTTCAGGTAGCTCTCCCGAAAGCCTATTATTATCGCAATGGAGTTGCTGAAGTCCTGAAAGCTTGCCAATTGAAGGTGGGATACTTCCTGTCAGATTGTTTTCTCCTAATTTTATGTATTTCAGACTAATAAGCTTGTCTATACATGAAGGGATGTTTCCTGTCAGAATATTTCTGTAAACAGACAAATCCTCAAGTTTGGAGAGGTTGCATATGGAATTTGGAATCACACCTGTTAACCGATTTGAATACAAATGGAGAGTAACCAGCTTTTTCAATCGTCCAATAGTTTCAGGGATTTCTCCAGACAAGTTGTTTTCGTGGAGATCAATTTTATTTAAGGACTCCATGTGACCGATAGAATACGGTATTGGTCCAGACAAATTATTTTCCGACATATCCAGCAACTCAAGCGAAGTCAAATTCAAGAATATATCGGAATGGATGGAACCAGAAATATGGTTGTTGCGAAGATACAGAGTTTTCAATTGGTGAAGGTTCTTGAATGTGACTGGAAACGATCCCGTGAGGTTATTATATCCAAGAAAAATATGATTTAAATGCAACAGCTTACCAAATTCAGTTGGGATAGGACCCTCTATAGATTTAAGGTTACTGAGATCAAGAAATTCAAGAAAAGTGAGGTTTCCAAGAAATGGAGAAAGGGTACCGGTCATCCATGTGTCCATCGGTACATCGAGGGAAAACACGCCTGGACAGGAGACCACCCGATCGGAAGAGCAAGAAACACCATCCCAATCTTTGCAGCAATCTGTCCGAGGAGTCCATGTTTGAAGTAGGCCTATAGGGTCCTCAGTGATTCTGCTTTTCAAGTCTAGCAATACTTCTTCATCACTTGGATGGCATGTCTTTGGTATCATTGGTGAAGAAGAGGCAAAAATTATTGAAACATGGAACAACATAAACATAATATAATCTTTTCTTGAATGAACATCCATCCAAACAAATATCAATGTACTGAGTATTTAATTTGGTTTCAAAATGTTTGAAGGGTGGTTGATTGATTGATTTTAGATGGCTCACGCCATATTTAAACATGAATCCAATGTGATCTTCACAACTTTTCAAAGCTTCTAAAATGGACAAGAATCATTGGGATCAATGAATTAAATCTTCCCGATTACGAAATGTGTAGATGGAATTTAATTAGATAGCCACAATATTTTTGACATATTTTGTATGCGAAAGAATCACGACGTTGACCAAATGTTCATTATGAATATTTTTCAAAGAGCATGCCTTATAGGGGACGTTATATTGGATACAAAATATTCCATTAATTATCTAGCATTACATAACTTACTAAAATTGATATATTGATAAATATTAGTTACTTCAAATTTATCTTATAATCGTCCAAGTTACATAACATTCCAACATGTACAAATCTTGCATGGTTTACTGAGATGATTTTTATCATTAATGTAAAAAAATTACGTCTTTGTATTTTCATTAGATAGCTACTCCACTTTCACACCTAATTATATCAGCTGCATACCTTAAATAGTATATACTAGTTACATGATCCACATAGTTTTGGTAATGTAAATTAGGAGAATTTAATTATTATCTTCCAAGATCCTGCTTCAAGCAAATGCATCAGATTTAAGGAAAAATAATCAACAAAAAAACTAATTATTCTAATAAATACCGATAGTCTGATAATGTTTTTGAAACATATTTTACATAAAGTTAATTTGTAATGACAAAAATTATAAAAAAAACAAAAAAGAAATCAGGTGTACTTTTTTTTTAAAAAAAAAAAGCAAAACAAACTAATTTATTAATTGGAATCAAAAGAGGTAACAACCTGCTGAAAAAATAATTTTTTTTGCATAAAATATATATTAAAAAAACCACATATAAACAATATGAACCAACAGATCTTGACACACTAGCTATATGTACGTTTATTGAAATATTAAGGACTAAAGTAGATATTTTTCATTTAAATGAAAGTTATTTATTTTTGAAATTTTACGAGAGTTTAATGTAAAATAAAATGTTGTATATCTTATTATATTATTAAAGTAGAGAATTTTTAATTAACTAAATTTCAATATGTTACAAATTCCTCCAAATCACATTATTTATTCACATGTATATTTTTCATGTCCTCACTAATCTAATCTTATTGAAAAATAGGAGTTCAATTGTGTAGTGTCCATTTTGCTCTTGTACCAACATTGAAGATTATTAATTATTAAATATTAAAGAGAGTGAGTTGAATTGTCTTTCTCTTAATTTATTAATGTGTTAGATAATTTTTTATGGTTACATAACTTTTTTGTTCATCCGATTTTTTATGGATTATCAATTTATCACTCTTCAATTAATATTAAAATTAAATAAAATTATGCGACTCTTAATTTATTAATGTGTTTAGATAATTTTGAAGTAATATAATTTTATTTTCTTTTTTTGAGATCAATTTTATTTTCTTATATGAAAAATGACAATTAATCTTTTGTTTTCTCAAATTAATCTATATAAATATATTTTTACAATTGAAATCTTATAATTTATTAAGATGAAGATAGGTCCGCAATTACAAGTTTAATCAACCACAAAGGAAAAGATCTGCTCCCAAACAAAATGAGAGGAGGATGAAAAAGCAAAAGCAACAATCAAGTCAGTCACCCGATTAGCTGATCACCGAATATGATAAAGACGAGTAAAGTGAGCCTCCAGAAGTCTACTAATATCTAAATTTCACTTAACTAACAAACTAAGATAGTGTTTGCAACCTCTAAAAATAAATGATTATGGAGATTCTCTTAACAAATTAATAGGTTGCAAAAACTACCTAAAAGTTACAAAATAATATACCATGTGCAACGCACGTTTCGTTACTATTTTATATAAATTCCCGAGCACATATTTTTTTTATATAAAAAAAGTTATTTGAGGAAAATTGAAAAATACATGTTATTAATATATATTTATGAGACGTCGATTTAATCTATACCTACATTGAAAGATAATATTTCGACTTAAAAAATATTATATTTTCATTGGTCAAGTTATGAGATTCTACAGTTTTATAAGAGTTTTTGTGAAAAAAAAAACCATCACAAATGTTAATATAAATAAAAAACATGTTGAAAAATAATTTTTTTGGATAAAATATATATATTAAAAAAAAACCACATCTAAACAATATGAACAACAGATCTTGAAACACTAGCTATAGCCTATATGTACGTTATATTTTTTTATTTTCAAATAAAAGTTACTTATTTTTGAAAAATTTTATATAAAATAAAATGTTGTATATCTTACTATATTATTATAGTAGAGAGGCTGAAATTAACTAAATTTTGATATGTAGAGAATTCTTCCAAATCACATTATTTATTCTCATTTATATTTTTCATGTCATCACTAATTTATCTAGTTTCCCGAGCACATGATTTTTTTTTTTTTTAAAAAAAGGTTATATGAGGAAAATTGAAAAATACACGTACGTTTTATTAATAATATAACTACATAATCATTAATCATGGTATGATCATCGAATTAATTCAAAATTAGTGAGCATACGAGAATGAAATATGTTAATAAATTGCAATCTGAATCTGATTAATCTAATCTAATCTATCTAATCTGATCTGATCTATCTAATCTAATACTCTAATACTATTCTAAAAGTATGAGTTTGAATTGTGATTTTACATTATTATCCCTCAATTTGGTATATTAAAAGTTTTAGCCAAATTTATATATAAATATAAATATTATAAATACATACAACATTAATCTAATATAATATAATCTAATCTAATCTAATCTAATCTAATCTAATTCTAATCTATTTCTTCTACTATAAAAGTATGAATGGTGGACAAAATTTTTCATTGTGAATTTATAACTTTGCCCCCAAATTGTGTAGGAATCAAAAATTATTTATGGGCAATTATGGAAAAATGAGGTAAAAAACAAGGGCAAAAAGGGATTAAAAATTTAGTCAAACATTAAGAGGTGATTTATTGCATAGTAATGAATATGAATTTAACTTTTTCATTTATATCAAATTATTACCTCAAAATTAATTATTGATAAACTATGTATACTATATAATATAAAATTTCACACACAATGTTTGGCTAATAATAAAAAATATATATATATATATAGACTAATGTTTATCTACTTCACTATCTAATTCAATGAAAAAAATATTGATTCAGAAGTCTATGTATATAACTTAGAAACTTGAATATATCACAAGTGAAAAATAAGACACTATACAAAAATATTTAGCACATTAGATACAAAATGATATATAAATGAAAGTATAAAGTGGTGAAAAAATATGCTCTAAAACATTAACTCAAAATATTAAATGGCCAAAAAAATGAATCTTTGATCTTTGTACCAATTCATATATAATATTATTTTGTCAAAGTGATCACAAAAATGCATTAAATTTTATTTATTTTAGAGTGTATCTTTGTAAAGAATAATTAATAATTATTGATTAATAAGCTACGTACATAATAATAAATTTACATATCAATGTTTTTTGTTGAAATGATGTTACCGCGACCATTTTTTTAAAATCAAACAAATTAATACCATCATCGTAAACAAAATAGTGTTAAGTATAGAATTACTAAAGCATTAACTTTTGAAATAAATCATCAATAAATAATTGAAATAAATCTTGGATATTTGAATTTCTGTCTATTAACTTTAAATATTTAAAATTTTTTTAAAACACTATGTCATTTTTAATATAATCATTTATTTATTTTTGAAAAGTTTTTATTAATATACTATTTAAATTGTCCTCATAATAGATCTTTGAAATAAATCATTATAATAAATAATTGAAACAAATTTTAGATTTTTGAATATGTCTATTTATTTCAAATATTTTATGAAAAATGTTTAAATGATATATATATATATATATATATATATATATATATATATCAGCATTTATTATTTTAGAAATTTGAATTACTCTATATTTACTTTTAAATTTGTTTTTATAATTTGTCAAAATAATATTTAATTTTACTATATGCATTTTTTTATTTTGCAAAACTTTTTAATATACTATTTATTGGTGACAATAATCTATTCCTTAATTGAATTGTAATAAAAATTATTACAAAATTTACATTGGAATATTGCAAATACATGGACGAAGTGAGTATGTATCAAAATTTGACACTATTAATAGTAGAGAGAAATAACGTAAAAAAACATATAAGTTTTATGTATGACAGATATTTGACACAATTAATAGTAGGATATAATTAAAGTAAAAATTATAGAATTAAATAGAGTCCATTTTTTATTTAATTTAAATATTTTAAGAAAAAACTATTACAATCCCTATTATTTATTGGTGACAATAATCTATTATTTGATTGATATTAATATATTATTACAAAATTAATATTGAAATATTACAAATACATAGACGAAATGATGTGTAATTACATATAAAATGCATGTATCAAAACATGACACTATTAATAGTAGGAGAGAAATAAAGTAGAAAAACATATAAATTTTATGTGTGACAGATATTTGACACCATTAACAGCAGAATATATCTAAATTGAAAGTTATAGAATTAAATAGAGTCCATTAATTTTTGTTTATTTACTTTAAATATTTTTTGAGAAAATATGATGTTACAATCACTATTATTTATTGGTGACAATAATCTATTCTTTGATTGATATTGATATATTATTACAAAATTAATATTATAATATTGAAAATACATGGACGAAATGATGTATAATAACATATAAAATGCATGTATCAAAATTTGACACTATTAATAGTATCAAAGAAATAAAGTACAAAAACATATAAATTTTACGTATGACAAATATTTGAATAAATTAACAGTAGGATATATCTAAAGTGAAAGTTACAAAATTAAATATAATCCATTAATTTTTGTTTATTTATTTTAAATATTTTTTTAGAAACTTCACTGTTACAATCATACTATTTATTAGTGACAATAGTCTATTCTTTGATTGATATTAATATATTATTACAAAATTTAAATTAGAATATTGCAAATTCATGGACAAAATTAAAAAAAAAATAAATAACGTATAAAATTAATGTATAAAAATTCAACACAATTAATAGTAGGAAGGAAGTAAAGTGGAAGAACATATAAATTTATGTATGACAGATATTTGACACAATTAATAGTAAGATACAACTAAAGTGAAAGTTATAGAATTAAATAGAGTATATTTACTTTAAATATTTTTTGAGAATTTGTCAAAATGTATATAAATTTAGTGTATGCATTTGTTTGCAAGGTGACAATATTCTATTATTTACCCCTACATTCATACTTTTATAGTAGAAATATAAATAAAATAACATATAAAATTAATGTATGAAAATTCAACACAATTAATAGTATGAAGAAAGTAAAGTAGACAAAATGTATATAAATTTAGTATATGCATTTGTTTGCAAGGTAAAAATATTCTATTATTTGATTGAATAATATTGATATATTATAAAAAAATTATATTGGAATATTACAAATAATAGACGTATTAAGAGAGAAATAACGTAGAAAAACATATAAGTTTTATGTATGACAGATATTTGACACAATTAATAGTAGGATATAATTAAAGTAAAAATCATAAAATTAAATAGAGTCCATTTTTTTTTATTTAATTTAAATATTTTTTTGAAAAACTTCACTGTTACAATCTGTTGAATCCGATATTTTGGTGATAACAAACAACAACTCATTGTATAGGAATGTGCTGCCAACCATTGTATTTCAGGAATCTACTACAACTTCTACCGGAAGCTTGTCAACCGCCTTTGCTCTCGACCGGCTGAAGTCACAAGCCTATCGACTGGCTATCAAAACCAGCAGAGGATAAATCTATCTACCGGAAGCTTGTCAACCGCCTTTGTCTCTCGACCGATTGAAGTCACAAGCTTATCGACTGGTTATTCAAACCAGAAGATGACAAATATCTCTACAGGTAGAATGCCAACTGCTTATCAGGATATCTCAAGACAAGTACCTGTGACAAGATGTTCTTTGCAAGATCTTTTATTAAAAGCAGAACCGGCGTGTCAGAAGATATGTTGACTCCTGCAATCGAGACAACAGGTTGCACCAAAATGGCAAAAACACAGAATGACTACAGATAAAGCATTCGACCGTTTATTCCAGTTTTGGACCCTGGAAGTTGTCTGCAGTGTACGATCTTCATGCAGAATCATCAATGCATTTATGAGCATTAAATGTGCATTCAATGCAGCATCAGAACGTTCAAAATAAAGACGTTGATGATTGACCTATATAAAGGGAAGATTGCTCAAGAAGTGATACAACAACAAAAAAAAAGGGGTAGACAACAAAGAGAGACAAGCAACTCAGAAAAATCTCAATCAACTCAATCACTTGAATAATATCAGAAGTCCTCATCTGATATACTTGAGCACACTTACAAGATCATTCATTTGCTGCTCAAATAAACCCTCGCCTACAGTTCACATATCTGATCGTCAAGGATCATCCTAGGGTTTTCAAGCCTCTCGACCGCTCTGCAGTTTGAGAAGCTCAACTCAACTATACTCATTGTTGAAGAGAATTGAAGCTACTCTGAAAGCTTCCACCAGTCTGATAAGAACTGAGAATCTTATCTGTGTAAATCTAGGAGTTTCGGATTAGGCATTGGATAAGTCCTAAGTCTGAAGTGGGTGTATTACAAGACGTTGTAATAACCAAAGTCTTCTAGTGAATTCCTTCCTAAGTGGAAGAAGGGGAGACGTAGAAGGATTAAGTCTTCGAACTTCCATAAATCGTGCCTTAGTCTTTACTGCTATTTATCTTACATTCTGCTCATACATTGCATTATAAACTTTGCATCACTAAAACCTCTGAACTATTTCCGCACTATTTAAGTTGTTCAAACCGTTTTAGAAGTTGAGAAAACAGATTAAGTGAACTAAACCTCACTTGATCATTTTGAAGAAAAAGAAGAAAAGTTTCAGAGTGTATTCACCTCCCCTCTACCCTCTGAACCGATCCCAACAAGTGGTATCAGAGCGGGTTCCTTTCTCAACTGCTGATCTGAAGTTTTAAAATCATGACTTCTTTCAACAGAATTCCTATGTTTTCTAAAGAAGAGTATGATGATTGGAAAATTCGCATGCAGGCACATCTTGCAGCACAGGATGATGACATGCTATATGTCATAACAGACGGTCCTATCAAAATTATGAAGGTCAACCCAGCTCTAGCCGATGGTGCAGGACAAATGATTGAGAAACCAAGAGCTGAGTGGACCACTGAGGACAAAAAGAAGGCCAATCTTGACAATGTGGCCCGGGACATCCTATACAAAACACTGGATAAGAATATGTTCAGCAAAATCAAGTCATGTTCCACAGCAAAGGAGATTTGGGAGAAGCTCACTCAGCTATGTGAAGGGAATGACCAGACAAAGGAAAACAAGCTCACTTTGGCCATTCAAAAATATGACAACGCCAAAATGAAGCCAGGGGAAACCATGGCTGAATTTGATGAACGGTTCAGTAGTATCATCTGTGATCTTATTGCTTTAGGTAAAACTTATACTAACCGTGAAATTGCTGTGAAGGTTATGAGAGCTTTACCCAAAGAATGGGAGATCAAGACAGTGGCCATGAGAGAGTCAAAAGACTTAAGCAAGGTTGAACTGCATGATCTCTTTGCAGATCTCAAAGCCTACGAGTTCGAGCTCAACATGAGAACAAAAGATGAACCATCTACTTCTCAACCAACCAAGGCCTTAACCTCAACCGTGATATGTCCACCGGTCGAGGAAGCTCCAAAGAGATCAGCTGAGCAAATCAGCAATGAAGCCATGACACTCTTTGTCAAGAAATTTGGTAGATTTATGCGTAAAAACAATTCTAAATTTAAAAATTATCATAAATCGGACCATACAAAGGATGGTCCTACTTGTTTTAACTGTGGCAAGTCAGGCCACTTCATTGCAGACTGCACCAAGCCTAAGAACAATGATCAGAAGCAATTCTCCGAAAGAAGAAGGGGTAAGGAGGATAAAAGAACGTTTAGAAAAGGAAGAGACCAAAGGGTTCTAGTAGCAGACGAAAGCAAAAGCAAGTGGGCTGAGTCTGACTCTGACAACTCCAATACCGGAAGCTCTTCAGATGACAGCGATGATGAAAAAGTGGAATGCCTTATGGCCGACATCGAAGAAGAAGCTGAGGAGGTATTTGACTTTGGCTCACCTGAATTTACTCACAGTGATTTAGTTACTGCTTTACACGAAATGGCTAATGAATACAAAGCATTATCCAAGGAGTTCGAGGAAGTAAAGGCAGAAAGAGCTGACCTAAAAGATAAGTCAAGCAAATCAAGCTGCATGCAGCAAAAAGAGCTTGATGGTCTTAAGGTCAAGCTAAGTCTGCTGGCTACTGAGAACGACACCTTGAAAAGAGTATTCCAAGCTACCTTGATTGAGAATAAAAAACTACTTGAAACCATTAAGGCTTGGAATAAATCTTCTGTAACCATTGACAAGATTCAAGAAATCCAAAGACCGGTACATGATAAAACCGGTCTAGGGTTTGGAACAAATGAACAGTCTATGGAATCCTGTATTCAGTCAAGCCTGGACAAAGGCAATCTTAACAAAATAAGATTTGTCAGGTCCAGCACGATATATGAACACGATAAGTGCAGCTTTGACAAAAATCAGAAAGTATCTAACGAACGAAGCTCTAAGCATAGAGGGCTGGGATATGTGGATCCCCAGACCTCTAATCAAAGAGGAACTTGGATCAAACCAAAACCTAATGAAAGAAGAAAGGGAAACCAATCTAATTTCAAAAGGCCATGGAATGAGTCTAACTACTCTAAGAAAAGATGGTCAAAGGAGAAGCCTTACCAGTACTTTAATTGCAGGCCAGTTCAAAAGAGGTACAGGCTAACTGATGAAAATCAAAAAGGCAAGCAGCACACAGCAACCTCACAAGCACACACATTTACTGCCTATCGACCGCACAGATTTCTGGACACACACACGGGCAAACCTGTAAGGGTGTTCCAGGTGTGGGTCCCGAAAGGGCTAATCCGACCTGGACCCTACTAGATATGGGTACCAAAAGTTCTTCACTCTTTGCAGGTACTAAAAGTCCAAACGGGCGAGAAAACCACTTCTATCAAGGACACTACCTGGTATTTAGATAGAGGTTGCTCACGACACATGACAGGGAATCCAGAACTTCTAACAGAAGTGGTGTTGTGCAAAGGACCAAAGATCAGCTTTGGAGACAACTCCAAAGGTAAAACCGTGGGTAAGGGTAAGATTATCCATGGTAACATCATTATTAAAGATGTGTTACTTGTTGACAAACTATGCTATAATTTGATAAGTATTAGTCAACTATGTGACAATGATCATTCGGTCGAGTTTCACAAACATACTTGCCTCATAAAAAATGACAAAGGTGAGACTCTTATGACCGGTGTACGAGACCTAAACACCTACAAGGTAAACTGGTCTTGCTCACATATTTCTTCACCTACTTGTCTTACTGCTCATCATGATAAACATTGGTTGTGGCATAAGCGGTTAAATCATCTAAATTTTAAGTCCATTTTTAACTTGAGGAAGCATGATTTGGTTTCTGGTCTGCCCGAAGGAGATTTTATAAAAGACAAAGTTTGTCCTGCTTGTCAACTAGGAAAGCAGGTGAGAGCAACCTTTAAAAATAAAGGGTGTATGTCTTCTTCCAAATGTTTAGACTTACTTCACATGGACCTATTTGGTCCTATACCAGTAAGAAGCATAGGGGGAATGAGATATGCTCTTGTTGTTATAGATGACTTTTCTCGATTTACTTGGGTCATCTTTCTCTCTTCAAAAGATCAAACTGCACCTCACCTGATTAAGCTTTTTAAACGCTTGCAAAATGAACAATCTACTGTGATAGATAGAATCAGGAGTGATAGAGGAACTGAATTTTTAAACACCACTCTTATGACTTATCTAGATGATCAGGGAATCAAGCATGAGTTGTCAGCTGCTAGATCCCCACAGCAAAATGGGGTGGCTGAAAGAAGGAACCGTACTTTAAAAGAAGCAGCCAGAACTATGATTGCTGATTCAAATGTTTCTCAAAGGCTTTGGGCAGAAGCAGTTAACACAGCTTGCTATACTCAAAACAGATCTATGATTAATAAACGATTTAACAAAACTCCATATGAGATCTGGAATGGCACAAAACCTGATATTTCATACTTCAAAATTTTTGGGTGCAAATGCTTTATCCACAACAATGGCAAAAACCATTTGACAGCCTTCGATGCCAAAGCAGACGAAGGAACTTTTATTGGTTACTCAGCCGTTAGCAGAGCTTATCGAGTGTTCAATCAAAGATCACTAACGGTCGAGGAAACCATTCATGTTGTTTTTGATGAATCTACTCTTTGTACAGAACAAACTCAAGGGAGCATAAATGATCTGAGTCATAGACTGGAAAACACAAATCTACAGGAAGAGAGTGACAGTGATCTATATCCTCCAAAGAAGGATGATCCAGTTCCCTCTACCGGGTGTGATCAAACAAGGCCAGAAGTGGATCCATCGGTTGATAACAATCCTCCAGCCAATGATGATCCAGTAAACGAGGACGTTCATCAACCAATTGATGACAACCCTTTAGGGAATTATTTTAGGTGGAACAAAGATCATCCACCTGGGTTGGTCATAGGTGACCCTTCTGCTCCTCGAAAAACACGTGGTCAAATGATTAATGAATTCTTGCATGCAGCTTTCATATCTCAGGTAGAGCCCAAGAAAATAGATGAAGCTCTATCAGATGCCAGCTGGATTGAAGCTATGCAAGAAGAGTTGAATCAATTCACCCGCAACAATGTTTGGCATCTAGTTCCTCGACCGAAAAATCAAAATGTGATTGGAACTAGATGGGTGTTTCGTAACAAGCTCGATGAACATGGCACTGTTGTGCGTAACAAAGCTCGACTTGTTGCTCAAGGATTCAGACAAGAAGAAGGCATAGACTTTGAGGAATCCTTCGCGCCAGTTGCAAGACTAGAAGCAATCCGCATCTTTCTTGCTTATGCAGCCTTCAAGAATTTTAAAGTTTATCAAATGGATGTGAAGTCTGCATTCCTCAATGGTCTACTTCAAGAAGAGGTGTACGTTGAACAACCACCAGGTTTTGTCAATCCTACTCATCCTCAATATATCTATAAACTTGACAAAGCTCTCTATGGATTAAAACAAGCACCGCGTGCTTGGTATGACACATTACTAAAATTTTTACTGGAACATGATTTCCAAATTGGAACGGTCGATAAGACCCTGTTTAAATTTGTAAAAGGTGATCATGTGTTACTAGTACAAATTTATGTTGATGACATTATATTTGGGTCAACTAACCCCAAGTTGTGCTCAAAGTTCTCTAAACTGATGAAGGAGAAGTTTGAAATGAGCATGATGGGCGAGCTAAACTTCTTTCTTGGACTTCAAGTGAAGCAACTTGAAACTGGAATATTCATCAATCAGTCCAAGTATGCCAAGGAATTGGTAAAGAAGTTTGGAATGGAACAATGCTCAACTGTATCTACCCCCATGAGTACATCAATTAAGCTTGATAAATATGAAGGGGGAATTCCGGTCGAGGTAACCATGTATCGAGGCCTTATTGGTTCACTGCTCTATTTGACTGCCAGTCGACCGGATATCATGTATTCAGTTTGTTTATGTGCTAGATTTCAAGCTGCACCTAAGCAATCTCATTTCATTGCTACCAAACGAATACTTAAATATATTAAAGGAACTACTAATGTGGGTCTTTGGTATCCCAAAGATTCAAATCTCAATCTTATTGGCTATTCAGATGCAGATTATGCAGGTTGTAGAATTGATCGCAAAAGTACAAGTGGCACATGTCAATTCCTTGGAGATAGACTAATTTCGTGGTCAAGTAAGAAGCAGACATCAATTGCTACCTCGACCGCCGAAGCAGAATACCTTGCTGCTGGCAGCTGTTGTGCTCAAATACTCTGGATTCAACAGCAGCTTAATGATTATGGGATTCGGTCGAGTGAAGCTCCAATCTACTGTGACAATACAAGTGCCATAGCCATCACTCACAATCCAGTGATGCACTCTAGGACAAAGCACATTGATGTCAGGCATCACTTTATCCGAGATCATGTCTTAAAGAAGGAAATCAGGCTGGAATACATCTCTACCGATCAGCAAGCAGCAGACATATTCACCAAGCCTCTACCGGACGCTAAGTTTTCATATTTTCGAAATATTCTTGGCTTAGTAGATTTAAGTTAGTATGCATGTGTTTAGGGGAATGATTGTCAATATGACATTAATAGATTAGCTGTTACGTTGCCATAAATATTGGCATATCATCCGCCTTTAACTAGTCTCTGACAGGCTTCGTACTAGCAGCTTGGTGCTTTGAACCAAATGACATTAATTGGGCGCCGTGATTATGCTCTTCAAAACTTTTTGAATTTCAAAAATACTTTTCATGACGTCACCCTATGGCCCATAGGTTCCTATATATACTTCTTTACACTCGTATATCAATCTTTCACCTTTGCTAAAAGCTTTCATATTGTATTAAACGCATCATCGAATTACTCTCTAGATTTTGCTTACTCTCTGCTCGAGTTCTTATCTACAGCTATCATGTCGATTCAGAAGACTTGCCTCGCAATCAACTTTGATTCCGTTGTTAAGGCAAACAACGCAGGAATATCTGAGGTCTTCACCATGCTTGAAGCCTCTGGACTGAAGAAATTTCTGGAATGCAGCTCCATCTGCGATTTGCCTGTTTTGAAGGAGTTCTTCGCAACCGCTCAAATCGAGCATGGGACTATCAAATGCTTGATCAAGACAGAGGTCTACTCCTTCAATCAGAAGTTCTTCGCCAGCACATTTGATCTGCCCTCCAGGGGTTTGACAAAATGCACGGATCTTCCAGATGGTAACTGCTCTTATTGGTTGAAGGAGTTCTCAACTACTGATGCTCCGATCAAACTGCCGGCCCAGAAGACATCTCTCAAAGCTCCATTCAGGCTACTGACTAATATCGTGGCCAAGAATCTTCTGGCCAAGGCTGGATCTTACGACAAGGTGACGCTGGAGAAATTTCAATACATGGCTTGTATTGCCTCCAAGATCAACATAAACTGGTCAGACATTCTGTTCAATATTCTATGTGAAATGATCAGGGGCAAAGGGCAATCCGAGGGATTTGCTTTGCAAATCTGCCACATCTTGGGCGTCCTTGGAGTGGACTTTTCCAAGACTGAGCCTCTGCATCCCACCAAATGGCTCAACAAGTCTACGATTCTCAAATTCCTGAACAAGAAAGAGACTGCGGTCGACACCTTGCCCTCAACCGCAAAGGTTATTGCTATCCCTCAACCGCTTTCAACGGTTCCGGTCGTGGCCAAACCAGTCCATACCAAAAAGTCTGCCAAGCGTCAACTGATCATCGAATCTGACTCTGAAGATGAATCACGTGAGAATGTTCCACTGATTCAAGCTTTCAGCAAGTCATCCCCTTCGGTCTCCAAAGCAGCTGTGTCATCCACGCCTGCAGGCGAGAATAAGAGGCAGCACAAGAAGCTAAAGTCTCTTTCTGGACTTGCTCCTACCCTGCCAACGGTCGAGACTACTACCGTTGTTGCTTCTACTGCTCCTCGTCCTACAAAGGGTGTGATAATCCGGGAAGGTGCCTCATCAGCTCCTGAGGTCACTCTAGCTGATCCCAAAGACAAAGGGAAAGGTGTGATGATCTACACACCCAAGGCTCAACCAGCAGCTACGATAGAACTCAATATGATCATCTCTCACGTGCTCCGTACTGTCAAGCGTCATCTACAACATTTTGACAGATGGCATCACTCCCGCACTCACTTGACACTTGCTCAAATATTTCCTAAATGGAAATCTCTAAACGTCATTGAGCAGAAGATGCTTCTATTTGCTGATACTGAAGACATCGTGGAGGCTCTGGGAAGAAGACATCTCATAGACTTGAAGCTTCGAGGAAGCCTGCTATCTCTGCTAATTAATGAGCGTGTCAAGAATTTCAAATCCAAGAGTCCTACCGCTGCCGATGACTTTGTGATTTTGACTGGACTACAGGATAGTCTACGTCAAATCACTCAACTACTTCAGCACTTCCAAGCTCTCAACAATGTCAAAACACCAGCTTCAGCAGCCTGTTTACAAGCTTATGTGCTGGAAGCACAAGTGATGATGAAAACCTTTCTCACTCAAGATCAGGGTGAAGAAGACGTCTATGCTCTCCCTTCTTCAGATGGGATTCTGACCGATCTCATCACTGCTGACCTCTTTCAATCATCTGCTCTAAGATCGAGTGTGGCAGCATCTTCATCGGTCGACCCCTCCTCAACCGCAGTCCAAGCAGTTACTCAACCGGAAGCAGGTGTGATTGCTCACTCCTCTCCAGTGACGACCGCTCACACTTCTCCCGGTCATTCACAAGATGTTTTAGAAGTGGTTGCACAAGAGATACCTGTCACCTCTGTGACAGAGGCTCCTTGCAGTAGTGAAGCAACAGTGCCCCCAACGGAGATATCAAGCACTATTGTATCACCTGCATCTCCAGAACAGCAAGTGACTGATGCTGATCCAGCACTTCAACCGTCTCCATCTACTGAAAAGTTTATGGAAGATCTCATTATGGATGAACCAAGTGCTGATCCTGGTACTCCACCAACCATATTGGCTGCAGTCGAAACTATTACATCTCCAACTGTACCATTATTGGAAGGTCCATCGGGTAGCTCTCCAGCCAGTTCACCCGCACCACATCATCGTGAGTCTAGCCCGGTTTCACCAAGAAATGACCCAGAAGGGCAAATGCTTCAGACTGATGATTCTTTAATTGAAGCCATGGCCGCAGCTCTAGATCATACCTTGATAAATCGGCTTCATGAGCTCATGCAAACGGTTAGGTCCTTCTCTCAAGACATAACAAACTCATCCTTATCGGTCGATAATTCACGCCAGACGATGATTCGGCATTTCGAGACCGTGTCTTGAGACCTTGCTCGTCTGTCCACAGAGATCACTAATCATCATCGCACTCAAATCAACACGCTCTCTACCGTCTCCGAACAAGTTATCCGATCCGAAAACCGCCTTCATAAGCAGTTGAATGATCGGATGGACATTATGCAAGCCACTCTACTTGCTCAAATCGATGCAAAAATAGACACTATGCAAGCCTGCCTTGGCACTCAACTCACTGAGGTCATCCTTCGACTCAACCAAGGTGATGCCAAAAAGGGGGAAGAAGAGCAACGTAGAGCAGCAGAGGCAAGAAGACGTGAAGAAGAGTCCAGAAGAAAAGAAGAAGCCGACAGAAGAAGAAGAGAAGGCGATAGGTCAGGAGGAGCCAGTTGGTTCAAAAGATGAACAACTTATCTCTTCTTTACTTATCGCAGCTGCATTTTATTTTTTTTCTGTAGGTGTAATAAAAATGCTTATTGTACTTAATGAAATTCATTCTCTCAATGAAGTTCATTTTAATGCTTTCATATTGTTCTTGGAGCACTTAAGTTTTGTCATCACCAAAAAGGGGGAAATTGTTGAATCCGATATTTTGGTGATAACAAACAACAACTCATTGTATAGGAATGTGCTGCCAACCATTGTATTTCAGGAATCTACTACAACTTCTACCGGAAGCTTGTCAACCGACTTTGCTCTCGACCGGCTGAAGTCACAAGCCTATCGACTGGCTATCAAAACCAGCAGAGGATAAATCTATCTACCGGAAGCTTGTCAACCGCCTTTGTCTCTCGACCAGTTGAATTCACAAGCTTATCGACTGGTTATTCAAACCAGCAGAGGACAAATATCTCTACAGGTAGAATGCCAACTGCTTATCAGGATATCTCAAGACAAGTACCTGTGACAAGATGTTCTTTGCAAGATCTTTTATTAAAAGCAGAACCGGCGTGTCAGAAGATATGTTGACTCCTGCAATCGAGACAACAGGTTGCACCAAAATGGCAAAAACACAGAATGACTACAGATAAAGCATTCGACCGTTTATTCCAGTTTTGGACCCTGGAAGTTGTCTGCAGTGTACGATCTTCATGCAGAATCATCAATGCATTTATGAGCATTAAATGTGCATTCAATGCAGCATCAGAACGTTCAAAATAAAGACGTTGATGATTGACCTATATAAAGGGAAGATTGCTCAAGAAGTGATACAACAACAAAAAAAAAGGGGTAGACAACAAAGAGAGACAAGCAACTCAGAAAAATCTCAATCAACTCAATCACTTGAATAATATCAGAAGTCCTCATCTGATATACTTGAGCACACTTACAAGATCATTCATTTGCTGCTCAAATAAACCCTCGCCTACAGTTCACATATCTGATCGTCAAGGATCATCCTAGGGTTTTCAAGCCTCTCGACCGCTCTGCAGTTTGAGAAGCTCAACTCAACTATACTCATTGTTGAAGAGAATTGAAGCTACTCTGAAAGCTTCCACCAGTCTGATAAGAACTGAGAATCTTATCTGTGTAAATCTAGGAGTTTCGGATTAGGCATTGGATAAGTCCTAAGTCTGAAGTGGGTGTATTACAAGACGTTGTAATAACCAAAGTCTTCTAGTGAATTCCTTCCTAAGTGGAAGAAGGGGAGACGTAGAAGGATTAAGCCTTCGAACTTCCATAAATCGTGCCTTAGTCTTTACTGCTATTTATCTTACATTCTGCTCATACATTGCATTATAAACTTTGCATCACTAAAACCTCTGAACTATTTCCGCACTATTTAAGTTGTTCAAACCGTTTTAGAAGTTGAGAAAACAGATTAAGTAAACTAAGCCTCACTTGATCATTTTGAAGAAAAAGAAGAAAAGTTTCAGAGTGTATTCACCCCCCCCTCTACCCTCTGAACCGATCCCAACACAATCCCTATTATTTATTGGTGACAATAATCTATTATTTGATTGATATTAATATATTACTACAAAATGTATATTGAAATATTGCAAATACATAGACGAGATGATGTGTAATGACATATAAAATGCATGTATCAAAACATTACGTACACTATTAATAGTAGGAGAGAAATAAAGTAGAAAAACATGTAAATTCTATGTGTGACAGATATTTGACAACATTAACAGTAGGATATTTGCCCCCAAATTGTGTAGGAATCAAAAAATATTTATGGGCAATTATGGAAAATTGAGGTAAAAAACAAGGGCAAAAATGGATTAAAAATTTAGTCAAACATTAAGAGGTGATTTATTGCATAGTAATGAATATGAATTTAACTTTTTTATTTACATCAAATTATTACCTCAAAATTAAATTAATTATTGATAAACTATGTATACTATATAATATAAAATTTCACACACAATATTTGGCTAATATTTTTATAATGTAAAATATTTTACTTTTGGAAGGTGAAAAAAATCAAAATGTTTATTGACTACTAAATTATACAAACAGGATTTCTAACTATTACACACCATAAAAAAATTGAGCAGCAATATTGTTAAAATTTAAACATAAATTATTTTTATTTACATTAATAACGAGATTAATTAAGTGTTTTTTTAATTAATTTGTTCATTAGCCTATTTTATTTTAATTTTTTCCATATTTTAAATTTTTTTATTAGCCTATAACTTCCACTTTACTTCTTTTCTACTATTAATTGTGTCAAATTGTCACAAAATTTGTTATATATAAATTAATTTCATATGTTATTATATGATTTTTTTTCATTTCATTCATATATGTTGGGATCGGTTCAGAGGGTAGAGGGGGTGGTGAATACACTCTGAAACTTTTCTTCTTCTACTTTTGAAATGATCAAGTGAGGTTTAGTTCACTTAATCTGTTTTCTCAACTTCTAAAACGATTTGAACAACTTAAATAGTGCGGAAATAGTTCAGAGGTTTTAGTGATGCAAAATTTATAATGCAATGTATGAGCAGAAAGTAAGATAAATAGCAGTAAAGACTAAGGCACGATTTATGGAAGTTCGAAGGCTTAATCCTTCTACGTCTCCCCTTCTTCCACTTAGGAAGGAATTCACTAGAAGACTTTGGTTATTACAACGTCTTGTAATACACCCACTTCAGACTTAGGACTTATCCAATGCCTAATCCGAAACTCCTAGATTTACACAGATAAGATTCTCAGTTCTTATCAGACTGGTGGAAGCTTTCAGAGTAGCTTCAATTCTCTTCAACAATGTGTATAGTTGAGTTGAGCTTCTCAAACTGCAGAGCGGTCGAGAGGCTTGAAAACCCTAGGATGATCCTTGACGATCAGATATGTGAACTGTAGGCGAGGGTTTATTTGAGCAGCAGATGAGTGATCTTGTAAGTGTGCTCAAGTATATCAGATGAGGACTTCTGATATTATTCAAGTGATTGAGTTGATTGAGATTTTTCTGAAATGCTTGTCTCTCTTTTTTTGTTGTAGACGTTGTTGTCACTTCTTGAGCAATCTTCCCTTCATATAGGTCAATCATCAACGTCTTTATTTTGAACGTTCTGATGCTGCATTGAATGCACATTTAATGCTCATAAATGCATTGATGATTCTGCATGAAGATCGTACACTGCAGACAACTTCCAGGGTCCAAAACTGGAATAAACGGTCGAATGCTTTATCTGTAGTCATTCTGTGTTTTTGCCATTTTGGTGCAACCTTTTGTCTCGATTGCAGGAGTCAACATATCTTCTGACACGCCGGTTCTGCTTTTAATAAAAGATCTTGCAAAGAACATCTTGTCACAGGTACTTGTCTTGAGATATCCTGATAGGCAGTTGGCATTCTACCTGTAGAGATATTTGTCCTCTGCTGGTTTGAATAACCAGTTGATAAGCTTGTGACTTCAACCGGTCGAGAGACAAAGGCGGTTGACAAGCTTCCGGTAGATAGATTTATCTTCTGCTGGTTTTGATAGCCAGTCGATAGGCTTGTGACTTCAGCCGGTCGAGAGTAAAGGCGGTTGACAAGCTTCCGGTAGAAGTTGTAGTAGATTCCTGAAATACAATGGTTGGCAGCACATTCCTATACAATGAGTTGTTGTTTGTTATCACCAAAATATCGGATTCAACAATTTCCCCCTTTTTGGTGATGACAAAACTTAAGTGCTCCAAGAACAATATGAAATCATTAAAATGAACTTCATTGAGAGAATGAATTTCATTAAGTACAATAAGCATTTTTATTACACCTACAAAAAAAAATACAGCTGCGATAAGTAAAAAAAAAGATAAGTTGTTCATCTTTTGAACCAACTGGCTCCTCCTGACCTATCGCCTTCTCTTCTTCTTCTGTCGGCCTCTTCTTTTCTTCTGGACTCTTCTTCACGTCTTCTTGCCTCTGCTGCTCTACGTTGCTCTTCTTCCCCCTTTTTGGCATCACCTTGGTTGAGTCGAAGGATGACCTCAGTGAGTTGAGTGCCAAGGCAGGCTTGCATAGTGTCCATTTTTGCATCGATTTGAGCAAGTAGAGTGGCTTGCATAGTGTCCATCCGATCATTCAACTGCTTATGAAGGCGGTTTTCGGATCGGATAACTTGTTCAGAGACGGTAGAGAGCGTGTTGATTTGAGTGCGATGATGATTAGAGATCTCTGTGGACAGACGAGCAAGGTCTCGAGACACGGTCTCGAAATGCCGAATCATCGTCTGGCGTGAATTATCGACCGATAAGGATGAGTTTGTTATGTCTTGAGAGAAGGACCTAACCGTTTGCATGAGCTCATGAAGCCGATTTATCAAGGTATGATCTAGAGCTGCGGCCATGGCTTCAATTAAAGAATCATCAGTCTGAAGCATTTGCCCTTCTGGGTCATTTCTTGGTGAAACCGGGCTAGACTCACGATGATGTGGTGCGGGTGAACTGGCTGGAGAGCTACCCGATGGACCTTCCAATAATGGTACAGTTGGAGATATAATAGTTTCGACTGCAGCCAATATGGTTGGTGGAGTACCAGGATCAGCACTTGGTTCATCCATAATGAGATCTTCCATAAACTTTTCAGTAGATGGAGACGATTGAAGTGCTGGATCAGCATCAGTCACTTGCTGTTCTGAAGATGCAGGTGATACAATAGTGCTTGATATCTCCGATGGGGGCACTGTTGCTTCACTACTGCAAGGAGCCTCTGTCACAGAAGTGACAGGTATCTCTTGTGCAACCACTTCTAAAACATCTTGTGAATGACCGGGAGAAGTGTGAGTGGTCGTCACTGGAGAGGAGTGAGCAATCACAACTGCTTCCGGTTGAGTAACTGCTTGGACTGCGGTTGAGGAGGGGTCGATCGATGAAGATGCTGCCACACTCGATCTTAAAGCAGATGATTGAAAGAGGTCAGCAGTGATGAGATCGGTCAGAATCCCATCTGAAGAAGGGAGAGCATAGACGTCTTCTTCACCCTGATCTTGGGTGAGAAAGGTTTTCATCATCACTTGTGCTTCCAGCACATAAGCTTGTAAACAGGCTGCTGAAGCTGGTGTTTTGACATTGTTTAGAGCTTGGAAGTGCTGAAGTAATTGAGTGATTTGACGTAGACTATCCTGTAGTCCAGTCAAAATCACAAAGTCATCGGCAGCGGTAGGACTCTTGGATTTGAAATTCTTGACACGCTCATTAATTAGCAGAGATAGCAGGCTTCCTCGAAGCTTCAAGTCTATAAGATGTCTTCTTCCCAGAGCCTCCACGATGTCTTCAGTATCAGCAAATAGAAGCATCTTCTGCTCAATGACGTTGAGAGATTTCCATTTGGGAAATATTTGAGCGAGTGTCAAGTGAGTGCGGGAGTGATGCCATCTGTCAAAACGTTGTAGATGATGCTTGACAGTACGGAGCACGTGAGAGATGATCATATTGAGTTCTATCGTAGCTGCTGGTTGAGCCTTGGGTATGTAGATCATCACACCTTTCCCTTTGTCTTTGGGATCAGCTAGAGTGACCTCAGGAGCTGATGAGGCACCTTCCCGGATTATCACACCTTTTGTAGGACGAGGAGCAGTAGAAGCAACAACGGTAGTAGTCTCGACCGTTGGCAGGGTAGGAGCAAGTCCAGAAAGGGACTTTAGCTTCTTGTGCTGCCTCTTCTTCTCGCCTGCAGGCGTGGATGACACAGCTGCTTTGGAGACCGTCGGGGATGACTTGCTGAAAGCTTGAATCAGTGGAACATTCTCACGTGATTCATCTTCAGAGTCAGATTCGATGATCAGTTGACGCTTGGCAGACTTTTTGGTATGGACTGGTTTGACCACGACCGGAACCGTTGAAAGCGGTTGAGGGATAGCAATAACCTTTGCGGTTGAGGGCAAGGTGTCGACCGCAGTCTCTTTCTTGTTCAGGAATTTGAGAATCGTAGACTTGTTGAGCCATTTGGTGGGATGCAGAGGCTCAGTCTTGGAAAAGTCCACTCCAAGGATGCCCAAGATGTGGCAGATTTGCAAAGCAAATCCCTCGGATTGCCCTTTGCCCCTGATCATTTCACATAGAATATTGAACAGAATGTCTGACCAGTTTACGTTGATCTTGGAGGCAATACAAGCCATGTATTGAAATTTCTCCAGCGTCACCTTGTCGTAAGATCCAGCCTTGGCCAGAAGATTCTTGGCCACGATATTAGTCAGTAGCCTGAATGGAGCTTTGAGAGATGTCTTCTGGGCCGGCAGTTTGATCGGAGCATCAGTAGTTGAGAACTCCTTCAACCAATAAGAGCAGTTACCATCTGGAAGATCCGTGCATTTTGTCAAACCCCTGGAGGGCAGATCAAATGTGCTGGCGAAGAACTTCTGATTGAAGGAGTAGACCTCTGTCTTGATCAAGCATTTGATAGTCCCATGCTCGATTTGAGCGGTTGCGAAGAACTCCTTCAAAACAGGCAAATCGCAGATGGCGCTGCATTCCAGAAATTTCTTCAGTCCAGAGGCTTCAAGCATGGTGAAGACCTCAGATATTCCTGCGTTGTTTGCCTTAACAACGGAATCAAAGTTGATTGCGAGGCAAGTCTTCTGGATCGACATGATAGCTGTAGATAAGAACTCGAGCAGAGAGTAAGCAAAATCTAGAGAATAATTCGATGATGCGTTTAATACAATATGAAAGCTTTTAGCAAAGGTGAAAGATTGATATACGAATGTAAAGAAGTATATATAGGAACCTATGGGCCATAGGGTGACGTCATGAAAAGTATTTTTGAATTTCAAAAAGTTTTGAAGAGCATAATCAAGGCGCCCAATTAATGTCATTTGGTTCAAAGCACCAAGCTGCTAGTACGAAGCCTGTCAGAGACTAGTTAAAGGCGGATGATATGCCAATATTTATGGCAACGTAACAGCTAATCTATTAATGTCATATTGACAATCATTCCCCCTAAACACATGCATACTAATTTAAATCTACTAAGCCAAGAATATTTCGAAAATATGAAAACTTAGCGTCCGGTAGAGGCTTGGTGAATATGTCTGCTGCTTGCTGATCGGTAGAGATGTATTCCAGCCTGATTTCCTTCTTTAAGACATGATCTCGGATAAAGTGATGCCTGACATCAATGTGCTTTGTCCTAGAGTGCATCACTGGATTGTGAGTGATGGCTATGGCACTTGTATTGTCACAGTAGATTGGAGCTTCACTCGACCGAATCCCATAATCATTAAGCTGCTGTTGAATCCAGAGTATTTGAGCACAACAGCTGCCAGCAGCAAGGTATTCTGCTTCGGCGGTCGAGGTAGCAATTGATGTCTGCTTCTTACTTGACCACGAAATTAGTCTATCTCCAAGGAATTGACATGTGCCACTTGTACTTTTGCGATCAATTCTACAACCTGCATAATCTGCATCTGAATAGCCAATAAGATTAAGATTTGAATCTTTGGGATACCAAAGACCCACATTAGTAGTTCCTTTAATATATTTAATTATTCGTTTGGCGGCAATGAAATGAGATTGCTTAGGTGCTGCTTGAAATCTAGCGCATAAACAAACTGAATACATGATATCCGGTCGACTGGCAGTCAAATAAAGCAGTGAACCAATAAGGCCTCGATACATGGTTACCTCGACCGGAATTCCCCCTTCATCTTTATCAAGCTTAATTGATGTACTCATGGGGGTAGATACAGTTGAGCATTGTTCCATTCCAAACTTCTTTACCAATTCCTTGGCATACTTGGACTGATTGATGAATATTCCAGTTTCAAGTTGCTTCACTTGAAGTCCAAGAAAGAAGTTTAGCTCGCCCATCATGCTCATTTCAAACTTCTCCTTCATCAGTTTAGAGAACTTTGAGCACAACTTGGGGTTAGTTGACCCAAATATAATGTCATCAACATAAATTTGTACTAGTAACACATGATCATCTTTTACAAATTTAAACAGGGTCTTATCGACCGTTCCAATTTGGAAATCATGTTCTAGTAAAAATTTTAGTAATGTGTCATACCAAGCACGCGGTGCTTGTTTTAATCCATAGAGAGCTTTGTCAAGTTTATAGATATATTGAGGATGAGTAGGATTGACAAAACCTGGTGGTTGTTCAACGTACACCTCTTCTTGAAGTAGACCATTGAGGAATGCAGACTTCACATCCATTTGATAGACTTTAAAATTCTTGAAGGCTGCATAAGCAAGAAAGATGCGGATTGCTTCTAGTCTTGCAACTGGCGCGAAGGATTCCTCAAAGTCTATGCCTTCTTCTTGTCTGAATCCTTGAGCAACAAGTCGAGCTTTGTTACGCACAACAGTGCCATGTTCATCGAGCTTGTTACGAAACACCCATCTAGTTCCAATCACATTTTGATTTATCGGTCGAGGAACTAGATGCCAAACATTGTTGCGGGTGAATTGATTCAACTCTTCTTGCATAGCTTCAATCCAGCTGACATCTGATAGAGCTTCATCTATTTTCTTGGGCTCTACCTGAGATATGAAAGCTGCATGCAAGAATTCATTAATCATTTGACCACGTGTTTTTCGAGGAGCAGAAGGGTCACCTATGACCAACCCAGGTGGATGATCTTTGTTCCACCTAAAATAATTCCCTAAAGGGTTGTCATCAATTGGTTGATGAACGTCCTCGTTTACTGGATCATCATTGGCTGGAGGATTGTTATCAACCGGTGGATCCACTTCTGGCCTTGTTTGATCACACCCGGTAGAGGGAACTGGATCATCCTTCTTTGGAGGATATAGATCACTGTCACTCTCTTCCTGTAGATTTGTGTTTTCCAGTCTATGACTCAGATCATTTATGCTCCCTTGAGTTTGTTCTGTACAAAGAGTAGATTCATCAAAAACAACATGAATGGTTTCCTCGACCGTTAGTGATATTTGATTGAACACTCGATAAGCTCTGCTAACGGCTGAGTAACCAATAAAAGTTCCTTCGTCTGCTTTGGCATCGAAGGCTGTCAAATGGTTTTTGCCATTGTTGTGGATAAAGCATTTGCACCCAAAAATTTTGAAGTATGAAATATCAGGTTTTGTGCCATTCCAGATCTCATATGGAGTTTTGTTAAATCGTTTATTAATCATAGATCTGTTTTGAGTATAGCAAGCTGTGTTAACTGCTTCTGCCCAAAGCCTTTGAGAAACATTTGAATCGGCAATCATAGTTCTGGCTGCTTCTTTTAAAGTACGGTTCCTTCTTTCAGCCACCCCATTTTGCTGTGGGGATCTAGCAGCTGACAACTCATGCTTGATTCCCTGATCATCTAGATAAGTCGTAAGAGTGGTGTTTAAAAATTCAGTCCCTTTATCACTCCTGATTCTATCTATCACAGTAGATTGTTCATTTTGCAAGCGTTTAAAAAGCTTAATCAGGTGAGGTGCGGTTTGATCTTTTGAAAAGAGAAAGATGACCCAAGTAAATCGAGAAAAGTCATCAATAACAACAAGAGCATATCTCATTCCCCCTATGCTTCTTACTGGTATAGGACCAAATAGGTCCATGTGAAGTAAGTCTAAACATTTGGAAGAAGACATACACCCTTTATTTTTAAAGGTTGCTCTCACCTGCTTTCCTAGTTGACAAGCAGGACAAACTTTGTCTTTTATAAAATCTCCTTCGGGCAGACCAGAAACCAAATCATGCTTCCTCAAGTTAAAAATGGACTTAAAATTTAGATGATTTAACCGCTTATGCCACAACCAATGTTTATCATGATGAGCAGTAAGACAAGTAGGTGAAGAAATATGTGAGCAAGACCAGTTTACCTTGTAGGTGTTTAGGTCTCGTACACCGGTCATAAAAGTCTCACCTTTGTCATTTTTTATGAGGCAAGTGTGTTTGTGAAACTCGACCGAATGATCATTGTCACATAGTTGACTAATACTTATCAAATTATAGCATAGTTTGTCAACAAGTAACACATCTTTAATAATGATGTTACCATGGATAATCTTACCCTTACCCACGGTTTTACCTTTGGAGTTGTCTCCAAAGCTGATCTTTGGTCCTTTGCACAACACCACTTCTGTTAGAAGTTCTGGATTCCCTGTCATGTGTCGTGAGCAACCGCTATCTAAATACCAGGTAGTGTCCTTGATAGAAGTGGTTTTCTCGCCCGTTTGGACTTTTAGTACCTGCAAAGAGTGAAGAACTTTTGGTACCCATATCTAGTAGGGTCCAGGTCGGATTAGCCCTTTCGGGACCCACACCTGGAACACCCTTACAGGTTTGCCCGTGTGTGTGTCCAGAAATCTGTGCGGTCGATAGGCAGTAAATGTGTGTGCTTGTGAGGTTGCTGTGTGCTGCTTGCCTTTTTGATTTTCATCAGTTAGCCTGTACCTCTTTTGAACTGGCCTGCAATTAAAGTACTGGTAAGGCTTCTCCTTTGACCATCTTTTCTTAGAGTAGTTAGACTCATTCCATGGCCTTTTGAAATTAGATTGGTTTCCCTTTCTTCTTTCATTAGGTTTTGGTTTGATCCAAGTTCCTCTTTGATTAGAGGTCTGGGGATCCACATATCCCAGCCCTCTATGCTTAGAGCTTCGTTCGTTAGATACTTTCTGATTTTTGTCAAAGCTGCACTTATCGTGTTCATATATCGTGCTGGACCTGACAAATCTTATTTTGTTAAGATTGCCTTTGTCCAGGCTTGACTGAATACAGGATTCCATAGACTGTTCATTTATTCCAAACCCTAGACCGGTTTTATCATGTACCGGTCTTTGGATTTCTTGAATCTTGTCAATGGTTACAGAAGATTTATTCCAAGCCTTAATGGTTTCAAGTAGTTTTTTATTCTCAATCAAGGTAGCTTGGAATACTCTTTTCAAGGTGTCGTTCTCAGTAGCCAGCAGACTTAGCTTGACCTTAAGACCATCAAGCTCTTTTTGCTGCATGCAGCTTGATTTGCTTGACTTATCTTTTAGGTCAGCTCTTTCTGCCTTTACTTCCTCGAACTCCTTGGATAATGCTTTGTATTCATTAGCCATTTCGTGTAAAGCGGTAACTAAATCACTGTGAGTAAATTCAGGTGAGCCAAAGTCAAATACCTCCTCAGCTTCTTCTTCGATATCGGCCATAAGGCATTCCACTTTTTCATCATCGCTGTCATCTGAAGAGCTTCCGGTATTGGAGTTGTCAGAGTCAGACTCAGCCCATTTGCTTTTGCTTTCGTCTGCTACTAGAACCCTTTGGTCTCTTCCTTTTCTAAACGTCCTTTTATCCTCCTTACCCCTTCTTCTTTCGGAGAATTGCTTCTGATCATTGTTCTTAGGCTTGGTGCAGTCTGCAATGAAGTGGCCTGACTTGCCACAGTTAAAACAAGTAGGACCATCTTTTGTATGGTCCGATTTATGATAATTTTTAAATTTAGAATTGTTTTTACGCATAAATCTACCAAATTTCTTGACAAAAAGTGTCATGGCTTCATTGCTGATTTGCTCAGCTGATCTCTTTGGAGCTTCCTCGACCGGTGGACATGTCACGGTTGAGGTTAAGGCCTTGGTTGGTTGAGAAGTAGATGGTTCATCTTCTGTTCTCATGTTGAGCTCGAACTCGTAGGCTTTGAGATCTGCAAAGAGATCATGCAGTTCAACCTTGCTTAAGTCTTTTGACTCTCTCATGGCCACTGTCTTGATCTCCCATTCTTTGGGTAAAGCTCTCATAACCTTCACAGCAATTTCACGGTTAGTATAAGTTTTACCTAAAGCAATAAGATCACAGATGATACTACTGAACCGTTCATCAAATTCAGCCATGGTTTCTCCTGGCTTCATTTTGGCGTTGTCATATTTTTGAATGGCCAAAGTGAGCTTGTTTTCCTTTGTCTGGTCATTCCCTTCACATAGCTGAGTGAGCTTCTCCCAAATCTCCTTTGCTGTGGAACATGACTTGATTTTGCTGAACATATTCTTATCCAGTGTTTTGTATAGGATGTCCCGGGCCACATTGTCAAGATTAGCCTTCTTTTTGTCCTCAGTGGTCCACTCAGCTCTTGGTTTCTCAATCATTTGTCCTGCACCATCGGCTAGAGCTGGGTTGACCTTCATAATTTTGATAGGACCGTCTGTTATGACATATAGCATGTCATCATCCTGTGCTGCAAGATGTGCCTGCATGCGAATTTTCCAATCATCATACTCTTCTTTAGAAAACATAGGAATTCTGTTGAAAGAAGTCATGATTTTAAAACTTCAGATCAGCAGTTGAGAAAGGAACCCGCTCTGATACCACTTGTTGGGATCGGTTCAGAGGGTAGAGGGGGGGGTGAATACACTCTGAAACTTTTCTTCTTCTACTTTTGAAATGATCAAGTGAGGTTTAGTTCACTTAATCTGTTTTCTCAACTTCTAAAACGATTTGAACAACTTAAATAGTGCGGAAATAGTTCAGAGGTTTTAGTGATGCAAAGTTTATAATGCAATGTATGAGCAGAAAGTAAGATAAATAGCAGTAAAGACTAAGGCACGATTTATGGAAGTTCGAAGGCTTAATCCTTCTACGTCTCCCCTTCTTCCACTTAGGAAGGAATTCACTAGAAGACTTTGGTTATTACAACGTCTTGTAATACACCCACTTCAGACTTAGGACTTATCCAATGCCTAATCCGAAACTCCTAGATTTACACAGATAAGATTCTCAGTTCTTATCAGACTGGTGGAAGCTTTCAGAGTAGCTTCAATTCTCTTCAACAATGTGTATAGTTGAGTTGAGCTTCTCAAACTGCAGAGCGGTCGAGAGGCTTGAAAACCCTAGGATGATCCTTGACGATCAGATATGTGAACTGTAGGCGAGGGTTTATTTGAGCAGCAGATGAGTGATCTTGTAAGTGTGCTCAAGTATATCAGATGAGGACTTCTGATATTATTCAAGTGATTGAGTTGATTGAGATTTTTCTGAAATGCTTGTCTCTCTTTTTTTGTTGTAGACGTTGTTGTCACTTCTTGAGCAATCTTCCCTTCATATAGGTCAATCATCAACGTCTTTATTTTGAACGTTCTGATGCTGCATTGAATGCACATTTAATGCTCATAAATGCATTGATGATTCTGCATGAAGATCGTACACTGGAGACAACTTCCAGGGTCCAAAACTGGAATAAACGGTCGAATGCTTTATCTGTAGTCATTCTGTGTTTTTGCCATTTTGGTGCAACCTGTTGTCTCGATTGCAGGAGTCAACATATCTTCTGACACGCCGGTTCTGCTTTTAATAAAAGATCTTGCAAAGAACATCTTGTCACAGGTACTTGTCTTGAGATATCCTGATAGGCAGTTGGCATTCTACCTGTAGAGATATTTGTCCTCTGCTGGTTTGAATAACCAGTCGATAAGCTTGTGACTTCAACCGGTCGAGAGACAAAGGCGGTTGACAAGCTTCCGGTAGATAGATTTATCTTCTGCTGGTTTTGATAGCCAGTCGATAGGCTTGTGACTTCAGCCGGTCGAGAGCAAAGGCGGTTGACAAGCTTCCGGTAGAAGTTGTAGTAGATTCCTGAAATACAATGGTTGGCAGCACATTCCTATACAATGAGTTGTTGTTTGTTATCACCAAAATATCGGATTCAACAATATATATTTTCAATATTTCAATATAAAATTTTGTAATAATATTCTATCAAGGAATAAATTATTGTAACCGAAAAATTATATTAAAAAGTCTTGCAAAATAAATAAATATTTAATGTAAAAATTATATAGCATTTTGACAAATTTTGATAAAATGTTTTAAATAAATATAAAAAAAATTCAAAAATCCAATTTTGTTTCAAATAGTATATTAATAAAAAGTCTTGCAAAATTAATAAATGATTATAGTAAAAATTATATAGTATTTTTAAAAAATTTATTTTACTATAAAAATATGAATGTAGGAGTAAAGTTTTTTCATTGTCTATATACATATTTACCTTTTTGTTCTACATAAATTAGATAATAATGAGTAAAGTGGAAGTTATAGGCTAATGAACAAATTTAAAATATGAAAAAAATTTAAAAGAAAATAGTCTAATGAACAAATTAATTAAAAAAAGCACTTAATTAATCTTACTGTTAATTTAAATAAAAATAATTTATATTTAATTTTTAACAGTATTGCTGCAAAATAAATAAATGATTATAGTAAAAATTATACAGTATTTTCAAAAAATTTATTTTACTATAAAAGTATGAGTGTAGGAGTAAAATTTTTTTATTGTCTATATACATTTTTACCCTTTTGTTAGATATAAATTAGATAATAATGAGGATTATATAAGTAAAATGATAAGAAAAGAGACAAAGATGGAAAAATACACAAAACAATTAGGTGTAATAATTTCGCACATATAATTTCCATTTAAATGGAGTCTATTTAATTCAATAATTTTTACTTTACTCTCTTTCTACTATTAATTGTGTCAAATTGTCACAAAAATTGTTATACATACATTTCATATGTTATTATATGAAATTTGAGCAGCAATACTGTTAAAAATTAAATATAAAATATTTTTATTTAATTAATAATGAGATTAATTAAGAGTTTTTTTAAATTAATTTGTTCATTAGCCTATTTTCTTTTAATTTTTCACATTTTAAATTTTTTCATTAGCCTATAACTTTGACTTTACACTCTTTCTACTATTAATTGTGTCAAATTGTCACAAAATTTGTTATATATAAATTTCATATGTTATTATATGATTTTTTTATTTCATCCATTTATTTTAAATATTCTAATATAAAATCAATAATATTCGATCAAAGAATACATTATTGTAACCGACAAATTATATTAAAAATTCTTGCAAAATAAATAAATATTTGTGGTAAAAATTATATTTACAAATTTTGATAAAACATTTTTAAATAAATAGAAAAAATTCAAAAATCAAAATTTGTTTCAAATAATATATTAATAAAAAAACTTGCAAAATAAATAAATGGTTATAGTAAAAATTATATAGTATTTTCAAAAAATTTATTTATTGTACTATAAAAGTATGAATGTAAGAGTATAGTTTTTTCATTGTCTTTATACATGTTTACCCTTTTGTTCTATATAAATTAGATAAATCATGAGGGTTATATAAGTAAAATGACAAAAAAGAAAGAGACAAAGATGGAAAAATACACAAAACAATTAGCACTACAAGAAATTTTACATTTGGCGACGCTGCCTAACGTCGCGAAATGTAAGGAAAATACGTCGCGGAAGTTTTTGCGACGCAAAAATGCGTCCCCGAGTTTCGCCACAAATTCCTTGTAGGCAAATGTCAATATGCTCTTTGGCGACGCGGTGACTTAAGCGTCACCAAATACATACACATTCCGCGACGTTAGTCAAAGGCATCGCCAAAAGGTATTATCCTTTGGCGACACCTTAACTTCGTCGTGAAATGTTATTTCGAATTCAATCTAAAAAATTACCATAATTATTTGGTGACGTGAAAATCTCGTCGCCAAAAATATAGTATCTTTTGGCGACATCATTCTTTCGTCATTAAATGAATTTTTCAATTCATTTTTTGGAAATTATTGTAATTATTTGGTGACGCAAAAATCTCGTCGCCAAATATATTAGACATTTGGCGACATAGTTCGAACATTTCTAATTTTTATATATTTTTTATTTTTATTTTTCGAAACTATAAAAGCATCATCAAAATGTCATTAATGTTTTTTTCCTACAAAATACGAATATCAAATAACTTGACTAAACACAATTAAATATAATCAAAACAAATTTAATAAATGTGGAATTCAGTATTCAACCGACAATATTTTCCAAAAATAAACAAACAATTCAAATAACCAGGAATGACATGTTGCAATTTTTGCAATAATGCATCAAATCTTTCTTCATGTTTACCTATAGTCTGTTGCTGCTCATCTATAATCTGCTTTTGCTCATCGATAATTTGTTGCATAGCCATAATCTTTTCACCACCATGATTATGCTTTAAGTTCATGTTTGTGGCTCTAGGACCACCTACAATAGATAGTTTAGGTAGTGGACCTAAACCCTTGACGTAACGAGAACGTGAGCCTAAGACTTGTGTCATGATATCAACATCTTTGGGCTGATGCACATTATTGACAGTAGAGTCGGATGCTTCACCTTCTGGCTGAGTCGATCGAACTTCCACCGTTTCAGCCTTAAAAATAAAATAAATTATTAGTATGTAAACATTCTCACCTTTTTATAAATTCTTTTACGTTCATTTACTAGATATGAATATTAAGAAATAAGGTGCACAAAATCTCATTAACCAAAATAATACCTTCCACTTCTCCTATTTGTAATCTAATTGTCAAATAGGAAAGAAAATTAAAATCTGAGTTCTCGATCACCTAGACTCACTTTTTCTATTTTATAATACAAATAAAATTCATTTGCAGACACCTTGTTTTGAATCTTTGCAACAGAAATGCTACATAAACCATTTTTTCACTATGGCCCGTATGTGATAATCACCATATGCACAAGTTCATATTAAACTTCATAAAAATCACATATGAATAATAATTATAATCATAAACAATAATTATGATCATCACCACCATTACTAAAAAGGGAAGAAAAGAAAATATGCTCTAAAACTAATCAATAAAGTATTTCGACATATAAGATCAACAATTATTCACAACGGGTCTCATTCCATTATTTTTTCTAATCCAATCAAATAAGCTTAACCATGCCAAAAAAAAAAATAGCATAAACTACACCAACTATTCGAAGGAAGGAGACATTTTATCAAACAAAGAAGAACCAATAATAATACAATCAATCTAAATGTCATATGAAAATTTCAATACATTTAATATTATATATACACTTCACAACCTATTGAATCATGAAAAAATTCACCATCAATACACATTTGAGATGTGTCAACGACTTATAATGAGAATTCAATAACAAACTCAAATATGATCTTTGAAGACTCAAGATATGTCACTACCCATCAAAATAATCAATCTTTATGGCTCCCTCAACAAATAGTAAAAGATACTTACATGTTTTTGTGCAACCCAATCATTCTTCCATTGTCCTCCTTTGTGAAAAAAATTGCTCAAAGGTGTCGATGGCGCTCGGGAGCTCTCCAGTCGCAGGATTGGCCTTAAAAAATAAAAAAATTTATCATATAAAATGTAAAAATAAATAATATTTTATAATAAAACTTACACTAGCATGATAATGTTGAACCAAAGTCTTCGATCCATGGGCGCCCTCAAGTGGCCTACAAAACCGATTACTTGTATTTTTTTCGGAATTTTCCTACAAAAATAAAGAATAATTTTAATTAAATTGATCCTAAAATATATGTCCACTAATCTATTTACTACCAACCATTTGTTCTTTGTTTCCAAAATAATCACAAAGAAAATTCCAATCATCTTGGTTTACTTCATTGTACGGCTTCCTCTTTGGTGCATCTTTATTTTGCAACCCATTGAGTTGCTTCCAATGCCTCCTCATCTTACATCTTCGTTCTCAAATTGCTCTCATGGCGAGCCGCTCCACCTCCCCCTTCACCACACTTGTTTTTGGATATATAAATTTGTTCTTAAAAGAAAACAAACTCATTATATACATATATATATATATATATATATATATATATATATTTAAAAATATATTATATAATATAAATAAGGTAAAGTAATATTCCAAACTTATGTCAATACGATCAAATATGAGCTGTCTTTCAACCATAGAGACATCCTCCCAAGCCGTAATACGAGGAGAAATAGTATCTCGAACTATTTGAGGTATCAAGTTATTAAACCATTTTCCAATTTCTCCAATGCTTCCTCCTGTATGCTCTTCAAAATTGACCTCCAATTTATCATGTTTTCGCTTTCTCAATGCCTTCTCGAGAACTTTACTGCAAGATTGTCATCTCCATATTGTTTGTCTGCCTCCTCCATCCCCACCTGATCCACCCTCTCTAGTAGCAGAATCACTAGCATTCGAACTAGACATCCTGTAAAAAAAAAAACATGGAAAAATAATTATACGAATAAAACAATGAATTCAGAAATCATGTAATAAATGTACAACAACATAAAGAATAAATAAACCAACATTAATTTGAAAAAGATATTTCTTACTTCTTTTGATGTTGAGTCATTATTTTCAATTTTAATATTATCATCTTCGTCAATTTCAACAGTAACATCATCTTCTTCATCATATTCTTCTGTTGTGTCATCCTCAAAATCATCATCATCAACTACAAAATCATCTATATTGTGCAACAAATTATCGATATTCACAACCTCAGTTGGTTCAACATCTTCACGATGGAAGCTGTCATTATCTAACTCTGGTAATTCAACCACCAATTGCAATGATTGAGAATTGATTTCTTGCACTACGTGAGCATCACTACTAATTGTGTCAACATCATTTTCAACTTCAACATTTGGGTAATCCCACAGATTACGTGGGGTATAAGCATGCACCAATTTTCACAGTGAGCCATTCTTGATATCATTCAAATAATAAACTGATTTTGCCTGTGATACAAGTATAAATGGATCATTCTTGTACCATTCTGCCCCAGTGTAGATTCTTGTGAATATTTTATCTACTTGAATTCTTCTCTTCCTAGGATCGGTGTCAAACCATTTGCACTTGAATACCAACACAGTGCAGTCTTTTAAATAACACAACTCTATAAATTCTTGAAGGACGCCATAAAAATTTTGACCTCCTACACCGGGTACAAGAATACCGCTATTTTGTGTGGTTCGTCTCACATCTCGTTGTTCCACAAGAAACTTAACGCCATTGATAATAGCACCGGAGTACGAGTACACACTAAAATTGGATCTATTAGCTAATGCATACAATTCATCTGTAGCATCATATGACCCAATTGCTCGCATTTCATTAACCTGAAAAATGTTTGGAGATTTCATTTTATTTGAAATGACTCAATTAAAATGCAATATAATATTATTTAGTATTGGACAATTTATTGTATTGACTTGAACATGTATTTTTACTTACCTTATCCTTAAACCACATGGGCAATTCAATTTCTTCTTGTTGTTCCACATTCCGCACTCTCCGAGCTAATAGAATATTTCGATGTTCCCTATATGATATTTAAAACACATTATCATCATCATCGACATTACTATTATTATTATTATTATTATTATTATTATTATTATCATCTACACGATATTTAAAATAATATTATTAATTATTAATATGCATTTAGATCAAGGCAAAAATTGAAAGAGTTATAGATTACTTACTCGAGATATTTTTCAACTTCTTGACAATTATTTAGCACATACCACTCTGCCTTCCTTCGTAAAGAAGGTTCAAGAACTTTAAATGGAGTGTAATAATTCTCTCATATATAACCTCCATTTAAATGGAGTCTATTTAATTCTATAATTTTCACTTTACTCTCTTTCTACAATTAATTGTGTCAAATTGTCACAAAAATTGTTAAAATATATTTCATATGTTATTATATGTTTTTTTTCATTTCATCCATGTATTTTTAATATTCCAATATAAAATTTTGTAATAATATTTGATCAAAGAATAGATTATTGTACCAAAAAATTATCTACCGAAAAAAGTATGAATGTAGGGGTAAAATTTTTCATTGTCTATACATTTGTTTACCCTTTAGTTCTATACAAATGAGGGTTTAGTTCAACCTACCTTATGAGTATTACCCTAATATGATATCTAACAACCCATGATTTGTCATGTCAACCATATAATATTAATTATGCATATGTGTTAAAATGTGGACCCTTGAATGAATAATTCGGTTATTACACATATGGTAGGATCTCATTAACCATTAATGAGATAATAATTAGGGTTTATATAAGTAAAAATTACAAAAAAAAAAAAAAAAAAAGAGAGACAAAGATGGAAAAATACACAAAACAACTAGGTGTATTGATTTCTCACATAACTTTCATTTAAATTGAATCTATATATTTAATTCTATAACTCCTACTTTACTCCCTTCCTACTATTGTTTGTGTCAAATTGTCACAAAATTTGTTATACATAAATTTCATATGTTATTATATGATTTTTTTAAAATTTCATCTATGTATTTTCATTATTTCAACATAAAATTTTGTAATAATCTTCGATCAAGAAATAGATTATTATAATTGACAACTTATATTAAAAAGTCTTACAAAATAAATAAATACTTATGGTAAAAATTATATATTATTTTGACAAATTCTCATAAAAGATTTAAAATTAAATAGAAAAAAGTTAAAAAAATCCAATATTTGTTTCAAATAATATATTAATAAAAAGTATTGCAAAATAAATAAATGATTATAGTAAAAATTATATAGTATTTTCAAAAAAATCAAAATATTTAAAGTACATAGACAGAAATTAAAAAATTCAAGATTTATTTCAATAATTTACATATATCAAAGTATTATTTGGTAAATAAGCGAATTTTACTCAAAATTTTTACTAAATATTATTTAATTATAATTAATAGTTTTATTTTCTAATTGAATTCTTTTACGCCGAGTAAATAAATATTTTTTTTATATTTCCTTATAATATATCCACATATACTATATGCAAGTGATATGAGAATCAGAAATTGATCGATATATTTGAATGTAATGACATAATAATTAATGTATTGTATTGAAATTAATTACTATCAAAATAGAAAATTTGTAGTGACCTAAATTAACATGCCATTAAGTTCCAAAAATATTGAAAATAAATGGTTATACAATAAAAATAAATGTATAAATTTAAATTAATCACCAATATAAATAGTTTGAAGATAATTATTAAAAAGTAAAGTTTAAAATGTAATCTACATTTATAGAAAGAAACTTAAGTTCCAAACATATAAGATATTTAGCTACTATTGAAAAAACAATACATCTCAAACAAATAAAATAAATAGATGATTTGATTGTTACTTAGTTTATTTCATTTATAAATATGATTAAATTTAAAGTTATTTTAATTTTATATTATATCTAATATAAACTATCTCACGAGTTAGTTTGATGAGACTGATGTTTTGTTCGATCTAACTCATAACAAATATGAATTTTTATGCCAAAATTAAATATTTTTTTTTCAATCTACATAAGGATTAGATCGACTCATCTTACGAATAAATTTAATAGGAGACCTATTTAAAGAATCGAAATAAAAGACTAAAGTAATAAATAATGATAATAAAACTTAGTAGATTTAATATATTTTTTATTAATTTATTACCTTATCATGAAAAATCTTTTATTTGTTTTACATACAAGAACAACAACAACAACAATAATAGTGAGTTTAGTGATATTTGATATTATGTCATTACTTTTTATCAAAAGTTCTTAAAGAAGAACATTGTTTGTTATCATATATTGAGTCAATGTTTTAGAGTATCTTTTTTCACCTTTTTATTCTTCCATCTATATATCATTTTGTACACAAGGAAGGTGTTAAATATTTTTCTAAAGTATCTGATTTTTTTGCTTATGATATATTCATGTTCCTAAATTATATATAGACTAAAGTCAATAGTTTTTTTATTATTATTAAACAGTGAAGTAGATGGATATTGAAAATATGTAACATGCTTTACAATATATATATATATATATATATATATATATATATATAATACATGTCACTATATATTTCAATATTAGTATCAAATTTAACTCAATCATATAACTAACTGGTTATAAAATATGTGATCTTACGTGCAAAGCACGTGCTTTTTACTAGTACTATTCTAAAAGTATGAGTTTGAATTGTGATTTTACATTATTATCCCTCAATTTGGTATATTAAAAGTTTTAGCCAAATTTATATATAAATATTATAAATACATAAGTATGAGTTTAAATTGTGATTTTACATTATTATCCTTCAATTTGGTATATTAAAAGTTTTAGCCAAATTTATATATAAATATTTTTTTTGAGAGGATTTATATATACATAAGTATAAGTTTGAATTGTGATTTTACATTATTATCCCTCAATTTGGTATATTAAAAGTTTTAGCCAAATTTATATATAAATATTATAAATACATACAACATTAATGTGATTTTACATTATTATCCCTCAATTTGGTATATTAAAAGTTTTAGCCAAATTTATATATAAATATTATAAATACATAAGTATGAGTTTGAATTGTGATTTTACATTATTATCCCTCAATTTGGTATATTAAAAGTTTTAGCCAAATTTATATATAAATATTATAATTACATACAACATTAATTATTATATTAATAATTAATAAACTATAAAAGTATTTATGTGGATCATTTAATAAGTTGATAATTTAATAAAACTTGATAAATAATGAATTTGAAATAGAAGATGTCTAATACTATTCTAGAAGTATGAGTTTGAATTGTGATTTTACATTATTATGGTATATTAAAAGTTTTTAGCCAAATTTATATATAAATATTATAAATACATACAACATTAGTTAAATTAAGTTTGGCTAAAAACATTCATACTTTTATCAGTTTGATGTGCTCGAAAATTTAATTATTTGAAAGACAATTCAAAAAATTATCACCAAGAGATTATCACCAAGAAAAAACACGTGAGCTTTGAGATAAAGTAGAAAAAAAATTGTACAAATTTATGTGGATCATTTAATAAGTTGATAACTTAATAAAACTTGATAAATGATGAATTTGAAAAAGAAGATGGGGAGAAAATAAGATAAAGATGGTAGAAAAATGGGGGATAAATTAGTCATTTAAGAGCTAACATAAAAAAATATGTGATAAATTTAGAGATAAAATAAGAATAAATTATGGTGTGATTGGACATAAAAATGTTTAGTATAAGATGTGAAACTATTATATAACTACAAAATTTTATATAAAAAGTTTTTAGCCAAATTTATATTTATCTAATTCTAAAAGTATGAGTTTGAATTGTGATTTTACATTATTAATTAATTAATTAATTAATTAATAATATATAATAATAATAATTAACACAGATAAAAATTATTATTAATAGTAATAAATAAGGAAATGTCATACATGTAAACATACCTATAATTTATATTTTGTAAAATATTATGACAACAATAAATACAGATACTGAATTGCATTATGTATTCGAAAAGAGGGTTGAACATTTATTTAAGTATTGGGTTTAGTTTATTTAAGAGGAAAATGTATCTCTAAACAAGGCTTTTTTTTTTTTTTTTTTTAAATTAGACAAATTAGAAAAATAAAAGATAAAAAAAATTGAATGATTCAAAAATCAAACAAGAAAATGACCGCAGAAATCATGGTTGTTTAAAATGGTTGAATGAGAGGTGAAAAAAATTGTGTATTAACGTTGATTTGCAAAATTTTACGATTATTTATAATGCATTCAAGTTTGATACCAACGTACAACGCACGTACTTTGCTGCTGGTTAACATATAAAACTCAGTAGTATGTACGGACTACTGAGAATGAATGGTTACATGGTGGGAGTGGAGCTCCACATAAGCCAGGATTTCCCAAAAAGGCAGAGGCAGGAATCTTCCTCTTGTGGGGCGGTATCTTCCCGCTCAATCTGTTGTCAGAAACATCAAAGTTTTCAAGATATTTAAGATTCAATACCTCTCCGGGAATCTCTCCACTCAAATCATTATGTGACAATAAAATAGTATCTAGATTCTTAGATTCACCCAGCTCTTTTGGAATTCCCCCCGACAATCCATTACTCACTAATTCCAGCCTCTCCAAATAATTATATTTTCCCAGAGATTTTGGTATTTGGCCCCTCAGTGGATTGTGAGACAGGATCAGGGTGTTGAGGGAAGTCGGTTCATCTCCAATGATACCATCTAGAGTCCCTGAGAACATGTTGTAGGAAATATCTATGGATTCATATTGGCCTAGTTGTTTGAGGTCCCCGGAGAACCTATTGGAATGAAGATCAAGATATAACAGGCTTTGAAGATTCTTGAATTCATCTGGGATCGAAGAATGAAACCCGTTATTAGATAGATTCAGGGATGAAAGTTTAGTCATGTTCCCAATCCAGACAGGCAGTTTCCCCGTAAATTCATTGCTTGATAAGTCGAGAGTCGACAAAGATGAAGCAGCCAGCCAAGTTGGAAGAGAACCTTTTAAGCCTGTTCCCGCGAGAAACAGTTCAAATAGTACTGAAAATTTCTGAAACCAATCCGGGATCTTACCTAATCCCAGAGGATTGAACGAGAGGTCCAAAAGCTGTAGATATTGTATTTTAATAAGCTCGGATGGAATGGGGCCGGAAAGTTGGTTTCTTGACAAATCCAGAAACAGCAATTTATCCTTCAAATTTCCAAGACTCGGTGGGATTCTGCCTGTAAATTGGTTGCTAGATAAGTATATATCTGTGAGATTTGTAAGATTTCCCAAACTTTCAGGTAGCTCTCCCGAAAGCCTATTTTGATCGCAATGGAGTTTCAGGAGTCCTGAAAGCTTTCCAATTGAAGGTGGGATACTTCCTGTCAGATTGTTGTCTCCTATTTCTATGTATTTCATATAAATAAGCTTGTCTATACATGAAGGGATGTTTCCTGTCAGAATATTACTGTAAACAGACAAATCCTGCAGTTTGGAGAGGTTGCATATGGAATTTGGAATCACACCTGTTAGCTGATTTGAATACAAATCGAGAGTAACTAGCTTTTCCAATCGTCCAATAGTTTCAGGGATTTCGCCAGACAAGTTGTTTTGGTGGAGATCAAGATTATATAAGGACTCCATGTGACCGATAGAATACGGTATTGGTCCAGACAAATGATTTTCCGACATATCAAGCTGTACAAGCGAAGTCATATTCAAGAAAATGTCGGAATGGATGGAACCAGAAAGATGGTTGTCGCGAAGATTCAGAGTTTTCAATAGGTGAAGGTTCTTGAATGTGACTGGAATCGATCCCGTAAGGTTATTATAATCAAGAAAAAGATGATTTAAACGGGACAACTTGCCAAATTCAATTGGGATAGGACCCTTCAATAATTTAAGGTTACTGAGATCAAGAAATTCAAGAAAAGTGAGGTTTCCAAGAAATGGAGAAAGGGTACCGGACATCGATGTGTCCACGGGTACATCGAGGGAATACAGGCCTGGACGGGAGACCTTGACGACCCGATCGGAAGAGCAAGAAACGCCATCCCAATCTTGGCAGCAATCTGTCCGAGGAGTCCATGATTGAAGTAGGCCTAGAGGGTCATCAGTGATTCTGCTTTTCAAGTCTAGTAATGCTTCTTCATCACTTGGATGGCATGTCTTCGGTATCATTGGTACAGAGGAGGCAAAAATTATTAAAACATGGAACAAGATTATAAACATAATATAATCTTTTCTTGAATGAACATCCATCGAAACAAATGAGTATTTAATTTGGCATCAAAATGTTTGAAGGGTGGTTGATTGATTGATTTTAGATGGCTCACACCATATTTAAACATGCATCCATTGTGATCTTCACATCTTTTCAAAGCTTCTAAAATGGATAAGAATCATTGGGATCGATGAATTAAATCTTCCCGATTCCGAAATGGGTAAATGGAATTTAATTTGCAAGTCATGCACAATGATTTTTGCAATATTTTGTATGCGAAAAGAATCACTACTTCGACCTAATGTTCATTATGAATATATTTCAAAGAGTATGCCTTATAGGCTTAAAATTAAATTATATGGTATACACAATATTCCATTTATCATCTAGCATTACATAACTTACTAAAATTGATATATTGATAAATATTAGTTACATCAAACTTCTCTAATAATTGTTGAAATAAGTTTTCAGAATATGATATTTGTCCCGAGCGTGTATTCACTGTCCTTAAGAAAATATTGCCCCCACTATGTTGCTGCTGGAATAATAGCAATTTTCCTCCAGGATGCTCGAACAAGACCAGAATTTATAAACAGCAAATCTATAAATTCCCCCAAAACAAATAGAGAATGAAAGTTGATTGCTATGGAAACGAATCAAAAGAAATGGAATTCTTATTTCTATCTGAGACCATTGACTGATATTTATAATATATACACAACCTTTGAGAAAGGATGTGACTTTTCAGGTAGATATCCACTTGGAACAGACACTCTTTCAATTCACAAGTTTGCACCACTTCGTTCAGACTAGTAGGCACCTTTTCAACTCATAAAGTTGCACCACTTGATTCACAGATTTATGATATAGTATTAGTAACTATTTCCAACAATCCCCCGCTTAGTTAGTGATACCAGCAATCATAAATAAAGATTTGTGCATATAGAAGGTGTCTTTTAACTTAAACCTACTACTTGTACAAACATTTCAAAATTTTGACGAAAATCTTGGTTGTTTGTAACTTAAACCAACATTTTGAAATTGAAAAGATTGGAAACGTCATACACACAAAACTTGTTTTCCTAATTTGTTCACCGTGAGCTTTAGCACCATGTTATGGCCTTGTGCTACTCCTGGATTCAAGAACACTTACAAAATTTAGTATTATTTTGTTTTCAAAATTTTGACAGAAGCGGCACCACCTCTTATGTTCTCATAGGTGAAGTACTGTTGAAATCTCATTTGAGATTTATTGTTCAATTTCGAACTTAAACCTTCACTAAGAATATTTAATATTCAACCTCTTTTCCATAAGTACGATATGAATTATAGTACTTGCTTCATGTCATTAATAGTTTGTTGTTACCTATTAAACCTATAAAATTGCAATGCAATAATGAAGGTAAGGTTCCTATTATTAGTGACAAATTATAATGATTTCAGACCCATTGCACTTGTAGTGCATTGTATCACATCTCTCGAGAGCCTTTTTGTTAATGGGTCAGCAAGGTTCTTATTGGACCTAACATAGACAACTGTTAGAATGCCATCAGAAATTAGTTGTCTAATATATGCATGTCTTAAAGCAATATGTCTTGATTTTCCATTATAAATTCTGTTAAATGCTCTTGACATAGTTGCTTGACTATCACAGTGCAAAGAAACTGCTGGCATTGGTTGTGGCCACAACTTTATATCTAGAAGTAAATTTCTTAGCCACTCCGCTTCTTTGCCTACTGCTGCTAAAGCAATGAATTCAGATTCCATGGTTGAATGAGTAATGCAAGTTTGTTTTTTCGAAGCCCAAGAAATAGCTCTTCCACCCAAAGTAAAAATCCAACCAGACGTTGATTTATTGTCACTGACACTAGTTATCCAACTAGCATCTGTATAACCTTCTAGCACCGATGGGAACTTATTATAGAATAAAGCCAAGGACTTAGTCTTCTTTAAATATCCGAGAACCCTCCCAATGGCTCTCCAATGTTCAGTGCTAGGATTGTGGGTGTATCTTGAAAGCTTGCAAACAGAAAAGGCAATATCGGGTCTTGTACAATGCATAGCATACATTAGACTACCTATGGCACTAGCATAGTCTAATTGACTAATGGATCTACCCGAATTTTCTACCAACTTATTTGAAACATCAAATGGGGTATTGGCTTCTTTAATTCCCAAGTGATTGAACTTGGACAAAACTTTATCTATATAATGAGATTGACATAAAGCAAAACCCCCACTATGCTTTGTCACTTTAATTCCTAATATAGTGTCAACTTCTCCTAAATCTTTCATTTTAAACTGAGAAGATAAATAAGATTTAGTGTCATTCACTCCTTGCATGTTAGTTCCTATAATCAACATGTCATCAACATATAGGCATATAATAACACCAGCATCTTTGGTAAACTTAGAATAAATACATTTGTCCGCACCATTATGACTAAAGCCATGTGATAATATCACACTGTCAAATTTCTCATGCCATTGTTTAGGCGCTTGCTTTAGTCCATATAAAGATTTAACCAATTTGCAAACTTTTTGTTTATTTTCAGGAAGTATAAAACCTTCTGGTTGGTCCATGTAGATCTCTTCGTCAAGTTCACCATTTAAAAATGCTGTTTTGACGTCCATTTGATGAACATGTAAATCATAAATTGATGCTAGAGCAAATAATACTCTTATAGAGGCAATTCTTGCTACAGGAGCATATGTGTCAAAATAATCGACACCTTCTTTCTGTCTAAATCCTTTTGCCGTAAGTCTTGCTTTGAAAGTTTGTAGAGAACCATCAATATTATATTTCCTTCTAAACACCCATTTACAAAATGGGTTTTGAATTTGGTGGTAAATCAACTAAAATCCATGTTCCATTTGCTAGAAGAGAATCCATTTCATCATTTATAGCTTCTTTCCAGAAACTGGAATCTCTTGAATCCATAGCTTCATTATATGACCTTGGATCCTCTTCTATATGCAAAACAATTGGTATTTTATTCAATACTTCATCAATGCTTCCTTCAACCAGAAAAGTTATTTCTTGTGAAGAAATAAAATCTGAACCAAAAGTCTTTTCTTTTCTTGCTCTTTGACTTCTCCTTGGTTCATTAGAAGATTCAGCAGATTTTCGTTTCTTATGTGAATACAAATCAGAATTCATCGTAGTGTTTTGTGATGTATGGAAGTTCGACGATAAATCGTCTACGTCTCCCCTTCTTGGTTAAGTACGATTAACCAAGGATCCACTAGCACTCGAACACTTGGCCTTGATGGCTCCAAGGATAGCCTTTACAACTCAACACGATCACCGCGCCGATACAACTCGAACACTTGGCCTTAATGGCTCCAAGGATAGCCTCAACAAAAACACTTGGCTTCACACTCAAGTGTTTACAACAATCTCACAATACACTTGGCTTCACACTAAGTGTTTACAACAATAGCACAACCAACTCACAAACTATTTTCACAAATAACTCTCAAATATTGATTGAGCACTTTGGTAGAGAGAATATTGCTTGCAAATGAGAGAAGAAATGAGTTGGGATGTCTCTAAATGGTCTTGGCAAGCCTCTATTTATAGTTGGCAAAGATTTGAATTTGAATTTGTGTGCTTAGAGCGTTTATTGGGAAGCCAAGGAGTAGAGACAAAGTGTAGGCGCCGCTGCCTTCTTTTTCCAGCACTGAGCAGATTTTGTGGAAAAATCATATCTCTCAATCTAACCGTTGGATTGAGCTCAAATTTGGACAGTCGCTTTAAAACATCTCAATATTAAATCTGAACGGTAGAGATTGAATTTGAAAGAATCAAACACGTCCAGTAAATCTCGGAAGTCGCAAAATCACGTTCTCGCTTTTGTTCTGAGCATTACTTTTCAAAAATTCGAATCTCACAATCCATCCGTTGGATTGGCCTGTAATCAACACACAATCTTTGTAACATCCCGATATTGATATTGATTGGTGGAGATTGGATTTGAATGCCTCAATCGATTCCAGTAGTCTTCTTAATCCGATACTTCAGCAGTTAGCTCCTTGCAGAAATAGCTACTGTTCAACATATTTGCAAAAATCATAACTCCATATCCAGCCGTTGGATTGATTTAAAATTTGGATACAGACTTTAAAACATCATGAAAATCCATGTGATCGGTGAAGATCGGATTTTAATAACCTAAGCATTACCAGGTATTTTCTGAAGTTGAGTCTTCATAGTTCATTCCTTGCAGAAGTAAGTACTGTGCAGCTTTGTTAAAAAAATCATATCTCCATATCCAGCCGTTGGATTGCTATGAAATTTGGAGAGAAGCTTGAGAACATCCTGATCTTGATTTTCACTGTTGGAGATCTGATTTGGATGATTGGAAAGTTCCTGGTGAATTTTGCAAGTTTCTGCTTTATAATATTGGCTTGTCCTTGTCCATTTCTTTTACAACTTCAAAGTAACTTCCAAGAATTTGATTGTTAATATGATCTAATCTGCAAAGTCTCACTTTAAATGGTTAGTAACAATTAACCGAGTTTTGTAATCATCAAAACATAATAATATGAGATTTGTTAATGCATTAAAAATATTAATCTCATAACACGAGATTTGTATGCGTTTAAGGCGTAACACTTGGTTCTTTTAGGATCTGGAACTCGATAATAGGCTAAACAGCCCCATACTCTCAAATAATTTAGATTTGGCTTCCTTCTTTTCCATACTTCATATGGAGAAGTTTTAGTTTTCTTTGATGGAATTCTATTATGAACATGACATGCTGTTAACAATGCCTCTCCCCATAGATTTGTTGGTAGTTTAGCATGTAGAAGCATGGCATTGATCATGTCTACCAACATTCTATTTTTTCTTTCTGCCAAACCATTTTGTTGAGGAGTGTAGGGTGCACTAGTTTGATGAATTAATCCATTTTCTTCACAAAATGCAGTAAAATCGAGTGGAAAATATTCACCACCTCTATCACTTCGTAGGATTTTAATCTTCTTGTCCAATTGATTTTCAACCAAGACTTTATAGCTTTAAAAACATCAAATGCTTGATCTTTTGTTCTCAATAAATAAACATGAGTAAATTTCGAATGATCATCTATAAAAGTTATAAAATATCTTTTTCCACCTCTAGTTAAATGTCCATTTAATTCACATATGTCTGTGTGTATAAGTTCAAGCAATTCAGTTATTCTTTCATTCTTAGGAAAAGGTTTTCTAGTCATTTTCGCTTGTATGCATATTTCACATTTTCCAGAGTTATGATTTGAACAAGAAATTAAAGCATGCTTTGTCATAAATTTCATAGATTTGAAGTTAACATGGGATAATCGAGCATGCCATAAATTAAAAGAAGACTCAAGAATATAAGCAAAAATATTAGCTTTATTGATACTTAGTTTAAACATTCCATCACATGAGTATTCTTGTCCTACAAATACACCATTCTTAGAAATTATTAATTTATCTGCTTCTAAAACAACCTTCAATCCCTTTTTGCACAACAAACTTGCAGAAATCAGATTCTTTCTTACATCTGGAACGTGCAGTACATTCATCAAAATCATCTTCTTTCCGGAAGTAAACTGTAATTCAATGGTTCCCCTTCTTAGTACCATGGCAGTATCATGATTTCCCATTAAGACTTTTTCATCTTTTTCAGCAATTTCATAGTTTTTGAATAAACTTTTCTCATTGCAAACATGAATGGTTGCACCAGAATCATACCACCAATCAATAGAGTTTTCAGTTGTTGCCATGTTGCATTCTGTTATCATACTTATTTTAAGATCAGATATCATGGCAACAATATCAGGAGGAGGGCTTGGTGGATGCTCAATAAGATTTGCATTCTTGTGTCCAACATTTCCCTCCACTTTCAATTTCTTGTAGAACCTGCATTCTTTCTTGTAATTACCTTTCTTTCCACAAAAGCAACATGTCTTGTTGTTTTTCTTGTTGGCATAATTCTCGGTTGAAGACTCTGCAAACTTTCTTTTCTTCCCAGAATACCCATTTTTCTTAGTGCTAGACTCAACATTGTTAACCTTGGAACCAGATTCTAAAGCAAATTTGTTCTCACGAATGCGAGTTTCCTCTTCGATTCGAACATGCTTTATAAGTTGGTCTACAGAAAATTCTTCAAAAGTGTGCAACAATTTCTTTCTGTAGCCATTTCAAGTGGCTGGCAATTTTGCAATCATAGCAGCAACTTGCAATGGCTCAGACACTTCAATTTTCAAATTCTTGAGTCTAGAAACTAAGACAAGCAATTCATCAACTTGATCCAGAACAGGCTTATTGTGGACCATTTGAAACTCAAAAAATTTCATGCTTAAAAATCTGTTCGTACCTTGTTTTTCTGATATATATTTGTTCTCCAATGCGCTCCAGATTTCCTGTGGGGTTTTGATTGAACGAAAAAGATCATACAGTCTATCCGATAAGGCATTCAAAATATATCCTCTGCAGCATACTTCATCAGATTCTCTTTTCTTACGAGATGCTTTGATCGCATCGGTATCTTTATCAGTTGAAGCAGGAACAGCGGGCAAATCTTGACTTAGTAGATATGCGACTCCCAATTCGGTGAGTAGGAAGAACAATTTGTCCTTTCAACGAGTAAAGTTAGTCCCATCGAAACGGTCCAACTTGAATGCATCAAAAACAGATTTCGATCCAGTGGCTTCCATTGAAAGGAAAAAATTCGTAATAATATTTCCTTAAGATTGTTGAAATAAGTTTTCAGAATATGATATTTGTTCCGAGCGTGTATTCACTGTCCTTAAGAAAATATTGCCCACACTATGTTGCTGCTGGAATAATAGCAATTTTCCTCCAGGATGCTCGAACAAGACCAGAATTTATAAACAGCAATTCTATAAATTCCCCCAAAACAAATAGAGAATGAAAGTTGATTGCTATGGAAACGAATCAAAAGAAATGGAATTCTTATTTTTATCTGAGACCATTGACTGATATTTATAATATATGCACAACCTTTGAGAAAGGACGGACTTTCCAGGTAGATATCCACTTGGAATATACACTCTTTCAATTCACAAGTTTGCACCACTTCGTTCAGACTAGTAGGCACCTTTCCAACTCATAATGCAACTTGAATCACAGATTTATGATATAGTATTAGTAACTATTTCCAACAATAATCGTCCAAGTTAAAAAACATTCCAACATGTACAAATCTTGCATGGTTTACTGAGTTGATTTTATCATAAATATACAAAATGACACGTCTTTGTATTTTAATTAGATAGCCACTCCACTTTCACACCTAATCGTATATCGGCTACATACCTTAAATAGTATATCCTAGTTGCATGATCCTCAGAGTTTTCGTAATGTAAACTTGGAGAATTTAGTTATTATCTTCCAAGATCCTGCTTCAAGCAAATGCAACAGAAATGAAAAAGAATCAATAAAAAAAATCTAATCATTCTGATAAATACCAATAGTCTGATAATTTTTTTTTGAAAAATATTTTACATAAAGTTAATTTGTCATGCCAAATATAAAATAAAAAAAAGGAAATCAGGTGTATTTATTCACCATGATATGCACTAATTTGTCTCTATTAGACTTAAACTTTATATTTATATACTAGTTTTATAATAGTTGCCCCATTGTTATCAAATAATACTTAAAAAATGTCTGGAGGGATGTTTAAGTTAGTGTAGTAGATAAATGTTTGGCCAGATATCGGGAGTTTGATTTTTCCTGCAACAACCTTTCAATTGCATTAGTCTGTCGCACAGAGTTTGCCCATTGCGATTTATTTGAATAGTGTAGTTGCAGGCTATTACGTTAGTCCGAGTGTTTACTTAATGCACATTGAAAGTAGTGATTAACGTCATAATAATAATAATAATAATAATAATAATAATAATAATAATAATAATAATAATAATAATAGTTAAAGACCATAAGAATAGGTTTCATGTAAAACAATTTCAAAAAATATATACACATACATATATATATATATATATATATATATATATATATGTGTGTGTGTGTGTGTGTGAGTGTGTGTATACTAGCAAACAACACGTGTTACATACGTGGTGACACTTTATTTTTATAATATATCTATTTATTATTTTTTATAATTATATTTAGTGGGATTTTCATTGTATCATAATAAAAATCATATAAAATCGAATTATTAATTATGAAAATAAAGTGAAATAATATAATGATATTTTTTTTTCATGTTTTGTCATGATAATGGTGAATTTGTATTTTCAGTCCTGTAACTTGATTGTTTTTCATTTTTAATAATATTACGATGCATTTTTATTTTTAGTTATGTCACTCATATATTATTTTTATTTTGATCATTTAACTCACATGTTTTTTTTATAATTTTTGGTTCTTTTGCGGTATATTCTCATTTGTAGTCATGTAACTTGTACATTATTTTTATTTTTTTCATTTAAATTGTATGTTATTTTATTTTTTAATCTTTTTTACCATAGTTTATCATGTTTGTCAGTCATAAAAAAAAGATCAAAAATTGAAATAAATACAAATTAAATGATTAAAATAAAAACAATATACAAGTGAAATGACAAAAATGAAAATGCATCTTAATATGATCAAAAGTGAAAAGAAATAAAGTTAGATAATACTCTTCCGTCTCAATTATAAATTTATATAGGTCACGTTTGTTTGTTTGTTTTCCCTCAAATTTATAGGCATATACTATTTTAGTAATAATTTTTTTACACTATACTCTTATTAACTACACATTGAAAATTGTGCATTCATTTTTTAAATACATTAAAAGGTATAAAATAGGAATTTATAAAATTTGTTTTCTTAATGTTTTTTAATATGTGTGAAAAAAATACATTATATAATCAAAAGGAAGAATATGAAATGAGTCATTAGACTCATTACAATAGTATCAATTATATAATGCGCGCGTCCACTTAATATTAATAAAGGAAATAATCTACTAAGATATCATATTTATTAATTTAATTTTTTTAATCATAATCAACAAACTCCTATATAAATATATATTATCATTATTAATTAAATTTATATAGTAATTATTTAAAATTTTCTCCTTCTTAAATATATAAAAAAAAAATCAAAGGTTTAATTTATACTTTATAAATTTTGAAAATATATATTTTTAATTCAGACTTTTATATTAATACCACAAGTTTTAGTTTTTAGTTGTTCTTTTCAAGATTTATTATATTTGATTTATAACTCAATTAATGCCACAACGTACGTAACACTCCACTTTATCAATATAATTCTTTTATGGACAAGATGATCCTCTAATTAATTACTTTCCTATACAATAAAATTTCTATTCACCTTAGAAAACCCCAAATCCAATTCATATTAATTTATTACAACTAAAATTTTAATATCTAAAAAATTTTAACCTTTTTTTCCATATGCAAATAAATTATAAAATAACAAACAAATATTTTCTTAGTCTTAAAAATTTAATATTATTTATTCAAAAAAAGATTAATATTATTCATATTATTATCTCAATATTTGTACAATATACAAAATGTTATTAGATAATTTTTTATAAAATATATAAACCCGACGGATTACAAAATTTTGATTTATATAAAAGTTAAGAATCAAGAGGAAAAAATAGAATCGGAATTGATCGAACTAATGCAATCACTCCTATGTTCGAATATTTCAATTACTCCTATGTCACTCTTCTTTTTAATCGAAAAAATATCACTAGAAGACTTTGAATATTACAAATAATTTGCAAAACCCCAATCCAGTTTTTAATTTTTCACTGCCTAAACAAGAACTCTTAGTTACAACTCAGTGTCAATCCTAGACTGATAAGAACAGATGTTTACAACTCGATTTGACCTTGCACAAAAAAATATACTTGAATGCTCAGAATAACAATTTAGGTGTTTGTGTTTCGAGTTTCTTCATCAATTAGCTTCACAGACTTGAATATTTGAATGTTCAAATATTTTCACGAGGAAGCGTTTTTACAATAGTTATTCTTCAATTGATCAAGGTGCCTATTTATAGGCTTCGGATTCCAACAGTAATAATTTCGAAAAGGTTTCTGATAGGATTTGAAATCTACCCATTGCTTTGTCACTTTCACTGACATACTCTAAAGCCGACAATATCTTAGATCGCGACACTACGTTGCAGAATGTGTAAGAGTGCGAAAAACCTTATCCAACCCAAATCGTGCTTGTAGACTGATAATCGTAATGATAGACTGATGTAATATAAGGTGTTCTGAAGATCAGTTTACTACTCCGATTTAGGTTTTTGTACCAACAATTGATGACTCAGTTTAGTATCTTCAGTTTAATTGATCTTGACTAGACCAGTTTGTCTATCATAAAGAAACATTTTTCAGTTTAGCACTTTTCTTAATAAAGTCGTTCTTTTCCCTGAATATTTGGTTGGGTGATTTTACTCATAAAATCGCACTACTCTTTTTCGGAATAGTTTAGTCTTTTAATAGAATCACACTCCTCTTCTCGAGGCAGTTTAGCACTTTAACTTCTCGTCAGTTTAGCTTACTTCAGTTTTGGCTTCGTAACAATAAATCTCATCAGTTTAGGTCTGTAAACACCAAAACATAATTCTCGAGTTCTCAACAAAGATGTTCATCAAATGCGGAAAAAAAAATCATTTTTTTTAACAAATCACACAAAAGGGTTTTTAAAAACAACTATGACAATTGATTTATTATCTCCGTAAATCTATTCAAACGAATAATATACATTTGCATCAAAACCAAAAAATAATCAATAAATCCAAAAAAATACAATTTTTACTCAAGAAAAAACATCCATATAAAGATACATTGATCAGGTTTCATAAATCCGAAAAAAAATCTACATAAATATGAATATCGGTTTTTCGTGGTAGATCTGACAAATAAAACTAATATTTTGGACCATATTAACGCTATAAGTTTGGGCATATCAATAATTTTATTTATTTAAAACTGTATACTTATTAATTATAACTAATAATTAATTATATTATTAACACTTCGTTGAGTGATTTACTAGTCTTATTAAAAAAGAGGAGTTAAATTGTGTAATGTTCATTTTGTTTTTGTGTAAACATTGAATAAAGAGAGTGAGTTGAATTGTCTTCCTCTCAGTTTATTGTTGTGTTTGTAATTTTCTGTGGTTACATAACTTTATTGTTCATCCGAATTTTTTTTATGGATAATCACTGTTCAATTAAAATTAAAATTAAATAAAACTATTTGCCTCTTAATTTATTAATGTGTTAGATAATTTTTTTTCTTGAATAATTTTTGTGGTTACATACTTTTATTATCTCATATGATGATATGAACAAGGATGAATAATCTTTTGTGTTCTCAAATTAATCTATATAAGTATTTTTTTTATTTTTTTTTTTACAGTTGAATCTTGTAATTTATCAAGTTTAATCAACCATAAAGGAAAAGATCCATCCTCCCAAAAAACTGAGAGGATGATGAAAAAGCAAAAATAACAATCAAGTAAGCTACCCGATTAACCGTTCAACGAATATGATAAATGCGAGTAAAATCATGAGCTCCAGAAGTCTACTAATATCTAATTTTCGCTTAATTGGAAAACTAAAAGTTATAAATAGTATAACATATGCAACTCACGTTTCGTTTATTAGTTTATATAAATTGGCGAGCACATGATTTTTTTTTTAAAATTAAAAGAAAGGTTATTTGAGGAAAATTGAAAAAATACACGTTTGATTAATATATAATTTGATGGTATGATAATCGAATTAATTAGAAATTAGAGAGCATACGCGCGAGAATGGAATATATATGAATATATTATTCATTAATAAATTGCAATCCGAATGTGATCAACATCTAAAACCCGTAGCATTGTACTGAGAATCAAATCAATGGGTACATGGTGGGAGTGGAGATCCACATAAGCCAGCATTTCCCAAAAATGCAGAGGCAGGAATCGTCTTCTTGTGGGTATCTTCCCGCTCAATCTGTTTTTAGAAACATCAAAGTTTTGAAGATATTCAAGATTCAATACCTCTCCCGGAATCCCTCCACTCAAATCATTATGTGACAACAAAATAGTTTGTAGATTCTTAGCATCACCCAGCTCTTTTGGAATCCCCCCTGACAATCCAGTACTCACTAATTCCAGCCTCTGTAGATAACCAAATGTTCCCAGAGATTTTGGTATTTGCCCCTTCAGTGGATTGTGAGACAGGATCAGGCTGTTGAGGGAATTCCCCTCTGCTTTATCTCCAATGATATCATCTAGAGTCCCTGAGTACATGTTGTACGAAATATCAATGGAATAGTATTGGGCGAGTGTAGATTGGTTATTTTTGGAGAATAGTTGTCGGAGGTCCCCGGAGAACCTATTGGAGTGAAGATCAAGATTTGTGGGGACTCGAAGATTCTTGATTTCATCGGTGATCGACGAATGGAATCTGTTATTAGATAGATTCAGGGATGAAAGTTGAGTCATGTTCCCAATCCAGGCAGGCAGTTTCCCCGTAAACTCATTGCTGGATAAGTCGAGAGTCATAAAGATGAAGCAGCCAGCCAAGTTGGAAGAGACCCTTTTAAGCCTGTTCCCGAAAGAAACAGTTGAAATAGTACTGAAAATTTCTGAAACCAATCTGGGAACTTACCTAATCCCAGAGGATTGAACGAGAGATCCAAAAGCTGTAGATGTTGTATTTTAATAAGCTCGGATGGAATGGGGCCGGAAAGTTGGTTTCTTGACAAATCCAGGAACAGCAAATTATACTGCAAATTTCCAAGACTTGGTGGGATTCTGCCTGTAAGTTGGTTACTAGACAAGTATATCTCTCTGAGATTTGTAAGATTTCCCAAACTTTCAGGTAGCTCTCCCGAAAGCCTATTTCGATCGCATTGGAGTTTCACGAGTCCTGAAAGCTTGCCAATTGAAGGTGGGATACTTCCTGTCAGATTGTTGTCTGCTAGTTCTATGTATTTCAGAGCAATAAGCTTGTCTATACATGAAGGGACAGACAAATCCTCCAGTTTGGAAAGGTTGCATATGGACTTTGGAATCACACCTGTTAACCGATTTGAATGCAAATCAAGAGTAACCAGCTTAATCAGTCGTCCAATAGATTCAGGGATTTTTCAGACAAGTTGTTTTGGTGGAGATCAAGATTATATAAGGACTCCATGTGACCAATGGAATACGGTATTGGTCCAGACAAATGATTTTCCGACAGATCGAGCTGTTCAAGCGAAGTCATATTCAAGAAAATGTCGGAATGGATGGAACCAGAAAGACGGTTGTTGCGAAGATTCAGAGTTTTAAATAGGTGAAGGTTCTTGAATGTGACTGGAATCGATCCCATGAGGTTATTATATCCAAGAAAAAGATGATTTAAACGCGACAACTTGCCAAATTCAGTTGGGATAGGACCCTCCAAATATTTAAGGTGACTGAGATCAAGAAGTTGAAGAAAAGTGAGGTTTCCGAGAAATGGAGAAAGGGTACCGGACATCGATGTGTCCACGGGTACATCGGTGGAATACAGGCCTGGACGGGAGACCTTGACGACCCGATTGGAAGAGCAAGAAACGCCATCCCATTGTGTGCAGCAATCTTTGTGAGGAGTCCATGTTTTAAGTAGGCCTAGAGGGTCATCAGTGATTCTGCTTTTCAAGTGTAGTAATGCCTCTTCATCTGTTGGATGGCATGTCTTTGGTTTCAATGCTAAAGAGGAGCCAAAAATTATTGAAACATGGAACAAGATTATAAACATAATATAATCTTTTCTTGAATGAACATCCATCGAAACAAATTAATATCGAATGAGTATTTAATTTGGTATCAAAAGGTTTGAAGGGTGGTTGATTGATTGATTTTAGATTGCTCACGCACCATATTTATACATGCATCCATTGTGTTCAGTGAATTAAATCTTTCTGATTACGAAATGGGTAAATGGATTTTAATTAGCTAGCCACAATTATTTTTGGAATATTTTTTTGTTTGCCAAAGAATCACGAAGTTGACCAAATGTTCATTATGAATATAAGAGTATGCCTTAAAGGCATAAAATTATATGGTATACAAAATATTCAATTAATTATCTGGCAATATTACATATAAAATCGATATATTGATAAATATTAGTTACTTCAAATTTATCTTATAATCGTCCAAGTTAATTACATATATAAGACTCCAAATCTTGCATTATTTTACTGAGATGATTTTATCTTAAATGTACAAAATGCTATTTGTATTTTAATTAGATAGCCACTCCACTTTCACATAATCGTGTATCAACTACATACTTTAAATAGTATGCTAGTGATTTGTCACAAGCAATATGTGCTAAATAATTTATTTTTATAATAAAATTATGTTTCAATTAAAATTTTTAATTAAAATGATTGTATTATATATTAAATAAAAAAATAGTTAAATTAAAAAAATTAAATCATAATGGTGGAAAAAAATTGAAATAGTGGAACGAAGGGAACAAATTTTTTTAATTTTTAATTTATTGACATACCATACCAAAAGACCATGAGACCATCTTACTTAATATATATTAGTTAGGTGATCCACATATATAGTTATGGTAATATAAAATACATTTTTTGTCAAATTGCATCAGATATCAAGATAAATATAGAATTTAATCACTAAATCGATTGAATTTATTGCATCCTTATTAGAACAATTTCGAGTTTAAAGATGGTGAGACTTTAACTGTGTCATGTTCATTTTATACTTTCATCAACATTAAAAAAAATAGATGAATGTCACTTAATTGTTTTCCTCTAAATTTATTGCCAACTTATATTCAATAAAATATGGTCTAATATATTTTTTTCAATATTCATATGAAAATCTATTAAAAAAATTATTTTTGTAAAATTATTTAATACTATAATGATTAATGTTACGATATTTTTATAATTAATTCAAAAAAACTTATTTAAAAATAACACGATAGATAATAATAATAATAATAATAATAATAATAATAATAATAATAATAATAATAATAATAATAATAATAATATATTTTTAAATTTATATTGTTAAAGTAAAACAAAAAATTTAAATATTTTAATAAAAAAAATTGAAAAGAACAACTATTTTTTGAGATTTTTAACCAAAAAATATGGATGATAACAATATTGAAGTAAATTAAAAATTTAGGGATTTTGAAATTGAATTCAAATGTGAAAGATCTATATGAATTAATTCTATCTCTATATTGTTAATTAATTTTTTTTGACACTCAACGAGATGGAATTGGATCGCTTATATGTACTTGCATCGATGCCATCGTGTCTTTTTTGTCATGCTTGGAGGTTATCTTACAAACTTTTGTCGTTTTGTTGAACTTCTGATAAGATTAGGTTGGACTTATCGGTTACTCCAACAATTTTCAAAGATTTGTTCAAAAATGTGTTGTCCCTTATTCTTTTGTTCCAACAAAAATATATGGTTATATAATAATATATTTGCATTCATTTCTTTTGATAGTCGGTTTTATAATTAGAATGCGTTTTTTTTTAATCATGGGTGTATACATTTCGTGTGCCAGAGTAAGTGTTTTATTAATTACCTGACTCATAACCTTTCAAGGACAGCGCGTTCTATGCCTATTTTGTTGTCGATGTAATTTTGTAAGATTTGATGCGATGTAATTAATTTACTTCTTTTTCAAAAAAAAAAAAAAACTTCAATTTATTGTCTATATAAGCACCTATGATTTTGAATATTATGCCACATCTTTCATATAAAATTGATTTGTCTAATTGGGATATGTATTTTTAAGTTTGTTATATCTTACTTTTTTCATTGATCTATTTGAACTAATAATTATTTATTAATACATAGATTTTTTAATCCTTACATATATGCATATGCATGTATATATATGTTGTCTTCTTTGTACGCCATTAAATTTTTTAAAAAAGAATATGTCATTATATTAAGTCGAAAATCTTATGTTTGAATTTATAATATATATATATCATGTCAAAAACATATTTTAAAATATTATTTACAATTGTTTAAATATAATTTTTGAATATAAATATGTTAGTTTACATAATAATTGAAAATATAAAAAAAAACAATTAGATTTTATTTATTGAGAAATTTAACATCGATTCTATGGTCTAACAAAATTTTATGATTTTTGTAATAATTTTATTAAAAAAAACTCACAATTTTAATTTGGTTTCGATTTTAAACTATTATAAAAAAATTAGTGACTTAAGAAAGTATTCTACTTTTTTCGAAAAAAAAACAAAAAAATTCAAAAGAGAAAAACGATAGTTAAATAGTGCAATAAAATAAATTTTGAAAATAAGAGAGATTGAAAAAATTATATATTAGTATCAAAAACCAGTTGTAACAAAGAAAAAAAAATAAAACCTTGCAATAATGAAGGTAACAGAGAAAATGAAAAAAAAACAAAAATTTAACATACCTAGTGATGTGAATAATTGATGATGAGAAGAAGGCGTAATATTGAGATTGATATAAAATAACGAGTGACTCAAAAACCAGCTGTACAAAAATTGAGATTGATATAATATAATGTATTCGCTGAGAAGAAGACAATTAACAAAAAATTATAAATATCTCTTAATTGTTTTTTAAAAACAATATTTAGAGGAACACTTTTTAAAAAAACAATTGTCAAAAAAATTTTGCCAAAATTTTGTCTTAACACGTGATTTAATTTGTTTTCACTTATAAAATATCAAAACGTTTTTAAGTACGCATTCAAACGAAACTCAAACAATTAGAAGTAAAGCAGTTATAAACTTAAAACCATATGAACTTTCCAAGTCAGAGTAAATATAAGTTAGAGTTATTTTTATTTATTTGATTAAATATTTTTAATTATATATTTATATATATATATATATATGTACGTATATAAAACCTGCGGAAAAATATTTTTTTTGGTAAAATAAAAAAAAAAACACATATAAACAATATGATCAACAAGCACATCATGAGTCATGACACACTATGTGCACGTTTATAAAAAAGAATTAGAGAATAGAGACTGAGCTTCGTTTTAAAATGAAAGCTATTTATTTTTGAAATTTTATGAGTGGAAATTAAATGTAAATAAAAATATGATGTACATATATAATAATGAGATTATGTGATGATGGTTTCAAAATTATAAAAAAGTTACACTACTACAACATATATAATTAATAAAGAGAGTTTCACTTTTAAAAAACTATAAATATTTGTCACCACTATCAAACATAATTAATAAAGAGAGTTTAACTTTAAAAAATTATAAATATTTCAGAATTCATCAAGCATACGCAAATAATTATAAATAGTACCATTATTTCATAATTAGTTAATTATGCAAAAAAATGTCTAACAATATAAATATTTTAAAATTTAACCACCATATATAAATCATTTCATAAAATAAGAAATCTTTTAAAATTTATCAATATAAACGATTGGAAATAATAATTATATTATAAATTTTAAAAAAAAATTGGCAAGACGAGCCCTTGACTCGTGGCCCAAACACGCCTGTTGGATCTCGGATCTCTATCGTGCCCAAAACGCAGCGGAAGTTTAAATTTAATTTTGACGTTCAAAATTTTTTCGAACACTCGTATGGTTTAAATAAATGTACGTAGGGAATTAAGAGATTTATACCTATCAATCTTAAAAGATTGACGATGGCTCCAACTATTTCGAAAATAGCTCTAGTTGTAAATCCCTACGAACAATCAAATGGATTTTTCCTCCTTTCTTCAAATCAGGTCCACGACCGGATTTCCTGTTCCTCTTCTAATTCGCACTTAAAAGAAGAAGAAATTTATCGAAGAGAAAACAAAAGAAAGACAACTGGAGAAGAGAGCTTGCAGAGAGCTTCGAGCAGAGAGAACCAAAAACTTTTCTGTGCATCTAATGCACTGTTTCTCTTCATTTTTAATCCCTTCAATCAAGCCAATTTTGAACCACAAAGTGCAGGCTAACAAAATGCCCCTCTGTATACGTATTCGTAGGGAAAATTAATATTTTAGTTCATTTTGATTTTGGTTCGGTATGTTGGCTTGTTTTGGAAAAGATCCTGTAACTTTGTTTTTATTTTAGATTTAATCTTACATGTTGATTGTTTTAGTTTTGGTCCTATAAGTTGACTTAATTTTTTATTTTGGTCCTATACAAAGTTATGTTTTGAAAAAAAAGTACAGGAATTTGGATTTTTTTTGGATTTGTTTATATTAGTTGACTTGTTTTTTTATTTTAGTCATGGAAAAGATACGGTTTTGACCAAATTAAGCTCGGTTAAGTTAGAATAAGCGCCTATGTTTTTTATTTTAAAATAATAAATTAAATTTAGAATTTAGAAGTTGACTTTTCAACTTCACCACTTTAGCTTTTATAATAAATATTTTTTTATGATTTTATAATTAAATAAATTAGGTTTAAAATTTAGATGTTGACCTTCTAATTATTTTTTAAAATAATAATTATGTTCTAAAATGTACAATAACTTGTTTTTTTTTTTGTATTTTTCCTCCGTCGCCGAAACTGGGAGGAGCAGCAAAATTTTGCTTATTTGCAGTGTTTTAAAAAAGCACGCTTAAGAGACGATTAAGCGTGATAAAAGTGAAACATACCTAAAAAACTCTGCTTTCAAGAAAAGAGGAACAAAAAAAGTCAACCATAGTTGAGAACGATAAAAAAATATATTAGAGTGTTACTTTTTAAAAGAACGAAAGTATGTTTTAAATATATTTTTTAGTTTTTAGCTAATTTTGTTAATTTAGGTTGGAACTTATTTATATGATCATTAATAGGTGCTAAGTGGGCGAACACTTAGTGCCTAATAAATAAAAAAATCGAAATTACAATTGAGAACGATATAAATGAATGTTTGTTTGTTACTTTTTAAAAGAACAAAAGTATGTTACATTTAATACATTAAATTAACATATTTTAGATTTTATTAAATTATTTATATTTAAAAAAGTTTAAGCGTAAAAAAATATTTTTTTATTAGTTAGTTGTAATTATCTCAAACCAATAAGCAGATAAAACATGAAAGAATAAAAAATATTTATTACAAAAATAATTAGATATCAACTTCTAAATTCCAAAATATGATAACGTACAGGACGAAAACCAAAAAACAAACCAACTTACAGGACCAAAACCAAAATAAGCCAACATATAGAACTAATCCAAAAAAAAAAATCGAGTTACGAGATCTTTTCTAAAACAAGCCAACATACATGATCAAAACAAAAAAAAGACAACATACAGGACCAAAATGCTAATTTTTTCCGTATTCGTATGATATATAAAATGACTCGATTGTTTTTGGGCCCCACAAGACCATGACGTAGATGCTTTTTGGGCTCGCCATTGGGCATAATAAGTAATAACACTCATCCCATCCATTAGATAATCATACTTGCTTCTTTTCACACATAAAAAAAAAAATCATTGGAAAATTATGTATAAATTTCTTATTTTATTTTTATTTAATATATTAAAAAAATAATTGAATAATTTCCAGATATAATTTATGGAGATATATTGGTAAAAAAATATTTAAAAAAATATTACTAACTATAATATGTTGCGACAAAAAAGATATATAGTCTATATAATTGGACAGGGAGAATTATAAAAGATGCAGCGGCTAGATAAAATAAGAGTAAATTTACTTTAAATCACAAAATTTAAATTAAAATTTTGTTAAAAAAATTTGCTTACACTACTTGATACGAAAATAAAATGTTTGTGCACTCTTTGTGCTCACATATCTTCTCACGAGAAATTCAGTATAAAATTGATACTTAAATTTTATATATTCACGTGACGTCATATTTTAAATTTTTGTATCGATACTCATCTAAAAAAAAACAGATAAGGATCTAGAGAATGTAGAGAATGCAGGAATTTTTTTCAATGGATTCTAAATAGCCTTTTTTTTTTTGAAAAAATAAACATAAAAATAAGAACTTAATACACAATTAACAATTTAGTTTAGTGATACAAAGTAAATGTACTTACTAATAGAAAGATAATAAATTTTTTGTTTTTTAAAGGACTACCCAGTTTTGAAAGCACGGCACCCAAAAAATCTACCCAAAACAACAAATTGGGCTGGCCCCCTTCTGTGTCACAATTACTGCAACCAGACAAACTTTGGGTAAATATTTCAAAGCTTTTTAGCAGTGGAGACACGTGAACGAATGTAGATAGATATGACATCACGAGACAACACACACTTTCACTTTATATTTTTATATATATAATGTCCTTTTTCTCATCTCTCATTTAAAAAATAAAAAATAAAAAATTGTATTGTCCAATTATCTCGAAAAAAACACCATGGACCTAGCATTCATGTACATCAGTACATGGTTATAACTCAAGACTGTATTTGATTTAATGAAAAAATGCCCATAGGATAGGTGGAATTCGTCCAAATTATAGGACCCCACATTAATCATATCGCATAATTTGATCAATCATGTACTTTCATCATGAGTTTTAAGCTATGGGTTAAGATGAAATTTTCATTCCTACAAACTATATATCAGTCAAAACATTAAAATCAACACATGCAAATCAGACATTAATTCTACAATTACATAGAGAGAGACAATGTATTAATTAGTTTAGGGACCATAAAATAAAATAAAATAAATAAATAAAAAAAGATTAATGAATGAATGACAGTAATATTCAATTCAATTCAAGGAATGATGGCCCCAAAACCTCTGCATTCCATCACGGACTTCTGTACCCCACCCTCACAGAAGAACCACCGAACCGGGCACCGGTACAAGCAGTTATTCCCCAACCGGACCGTCACAGAACCCGGTTTCAGCTCCAGAAAAGGTCCCGGAATCGGCCCGAACAGGTAGTTCCCTCCGAGCAAAAGCCTCTCAAACTGGGCTACATTTTGACCCGTCAACACCTTCACCACGTACTGGGCCGGAATCCAACCCGAAAACTTGTTGTTCTCCAATGACAGAGCCGATAATCTGGGCATCAAACCCATGAACCCGGGCAAATACCCATGAATATCATTGTTGCTCAAGTCCACCGATATCAGCTCACTCCTCATGAAACCCAAATTCATGGGTGATTCCACCCACCCCAATTGATTGAACGAAAGAGTCAGCTGCTGCAACGACGGGTGGCTGAAGAGGCTCGCCGGAACCCAACCACTCAGCTTATTGTGGCTTAAATCCACCACTTGCAGGCCGTCAGCTGAAGAATCCACCAGTACGACTGCCCCTTCTATTTGGTTGTTCCTCATTATCAGTTCGAACAGAGACGGTGGCAGCTTTGCCGGTAGCTTGCCGGAGATCTCATTGTCGCTTGCGTCCAGATAACTCAAGTTAATGAGTTGACCCAGATCAGGAAACGCGCCGCCTAGCTTGTTTCCTTGAAGCTCCAGCCTTTTTAAACTCTTCAACCCGTTGAAAGATGATGGGATTTCCCCCTCGAGCATGTTGTTGTCTAAATACAGCTGTTCCAGGCTGGGGAGAGAGCCTACGTCTTCGGGGATGGGCTTTGAAAGCGAGTTTCGCGAGAGGGCGAGACGCTGCAAGCGAGTGAGGCGGGAGAAGGAGGCGGGTATGGGGCCATGGAAGTTGTTGTTGGATAAGTCGAGGTTCTGCAAGTAAGGAAGCTGGTTCCAAGAAACGGCGGCGAGAGAGGCGGAGTAACCGGCGGAGTCGAGTGCTAGTTCGGAGACTCGAGAGACGGAGTTGTTGAAAACGACGTCGCAGCGGAAGCCGCAGGTGAACTTGTCGGTGAAGAGGGAGTGGCAGGGGTCGAAGGTGAAGTCCCATGAATAAATGCAGGAACCGGGGGTGATGGTGGTGGGATCGATGGCGGCCTTGAGCTGCTTGAGGACATGTAAATCCTTGGGGTGTGTGGTAATTAATAATGAATCTGCATGCATGAAGAAGAAGAAGAAGAATTGAACCAGAAATAGCAACGACATCTTATTATCTCGTATCATGAAAATCAAATTAATTGAAGAATGATTCTTCTTCATCTTCATCGGAGAGAATTGTGTTGAGCTATAGCTATAGCTATATATGATGGATGATGATGTGAGAGGAGCTGAGCTAGTAGTGTGTGACAGTTGTTGACATTTATTTTGGGTTATTATATCATGCGTCGTCATGCTACACTCATACCTCTTCACAGAATATGGTACAAGAAAGATCTAATATTTTTCTCATATATATATCATGTTGTTGATTTTCTTAAAAATAAAATTACAAAATTTTAACTAACACAGAATATATATATATTCAAAGAACGAATTCTTCCTTCATGTGATTTGTATTCGTATGAGTAGTAGTAGACCAGACCAGACCAGACCAAACCATATTAAAAAATATGAAGTCCGCTGCCTGGTTCTTGATGGATGATGCTTAAAGTCAAGAAAACATTAATGATAGGAGGGCCCGATCATCATGGCCCCATGGATTCTGGTTATTTTATCATGGTGAAACCTGCCATCTTATATTGAGATTATATATAATTCTTACCTAATTCCCTCGAATCTTCAACTAATTGCAGCCAGTTACAAGGTCATGATTAGAGATTAATGATATTACGCATTTGGCTTCTCATAAAGTATTTGGTTTATAATTCAATTTTGATCAACATTTATTAATCCAACATGCTCATGCATTTATTACATAAGATAACCAATTAAAAATGCTTTAATTAATGTATCAAAGCTCTCAAAAATTCAAAGAAGTAAAACAAAAGAAAGAATCGGCAGATGAAAGAGGACAACTCACTCAACTCCTCCAAAATTGCAAATACTTTTTGGGTTCAGGATCTCTCAGTTATTTGTCTGCCAACAATGAGTGAGTTCTTGTTGAAACTTGATAACTGCTTCCCACAATGATTCAAATCAGAACGAGGGGTACCCATTGAAAGTATGGAACTTGTTTTGTTAGGAGGATGGAGATCAATCTAGGTTATTCGATGGTCAGAATCATAATAATCTAAATGTGATAAACGAGCTTCCCCATATAAAGATTTCCACAGAAAACGATCCAAGCGCGCTTGAATGTTAAAAGGGACCGCCTGATTGTTGGTCTGCGTGAAAAAAGGACCATGGAATCTTCCATAAAACTGTCATAGAAGAGTGGTTTCTGTCCAAACCACCCAATTTCTCAAAGACAGTGGGCTAATTAGTTAAAGCCACCACCAAATACCAATTTTCCATGGATGTGAGAACAATGAATGCAAACTTCGAATCAGTTCTGAAATAAACACCAAAATAAGAGAGCTTTTGGAGACTAGATAAACGTCCCCTGACATGCCAGACACTCATATTTCCCGAGGGAGTTGCTAATCAACCACCACTGTTATTGAGATGTTATCTTGTCGAACTTGTTTACTGTTTGGCAAATCAGTTGTTGGGGGAGATGACGTCGAGGATTGAAGAGTGGATCATGTTCTTCCATCACTATTTCATTTGCATATCCCTTTGAATCTCCATTGAAAGACCTCTTTCACGTCTGAATCTTTCCATTGGAGAAGTGGATGTTCCATCTTGAGGTGATGACATGTTATCCAACAAGTCACAAATTTAGATGCGTGTAGCAACAAATCAACGGGGGGTTAAGGACACCTTATCCTCCTCCGTTCACATCCAAGGGCCGAATGAGTACTTTCATGAGTTAAGAGGTCAAATCATAGTTCTTCATATGACAGTCTCGCAGTTGATGCCCGATTAATCCACAAACATAGCAGTAATCTGGTAATTTCTTGTCACGCAAACGAAGGCGCACACATCGTTTGAGAGGATTTGATATGTCAAACTTGATTCGAATCCTCGTATATGTTCACAAACAGAAATCATTTCCCTCCGTGTCGACTGAAATGCATTCTCCAAGAGTTATAGCAATAAAAAAAAACAATTTCCGGTATCATTCTGGATGGTGGGATGTTCTATGCTCTGACCCCACAAGTGAGTGGTGGGGAATGAAGAACTTCAAGGGATGATAAAGAACGATTGAAATTCCAAAGTTTCATATCAGCGATGCATTAAATTTCCCCGGTATCAGGGAAAGTGAAAAAGAAGTGATTGTTAGCTAATATCTTTATTTTCAGCCCTGTAGCTCCACGCACTTGGCTAATAGTATCAACAAATGACTTCTTGTTCACAAGTTTAGGAGTTGTTTTCCAACTAGACCAACTGGAATTTATCTTTTACCCTTAGCCATGACTTCATGTTCTCCTTCTGGTGTTATAGCGAAGCATGTCCATTGCTTGAGTAGTGTTCCCACCGGATCATGTCCGGTCGGCTCTACATCGGACTTCGCTAGTTCACACATCTGTGGTGATGATGTCACAAGACAGCAAATGTCATAGATAAGAAAAAAATAGGAAGAAACACACGTTAGATGTGTTTTTAGTAAGTTTTCCAAGCAAGAAACTGACAGAGACATACTTTCATAGGATCACCAGAGAATATAATCTTTTCCCAAATAACTAACATCCATTTTTTCTGACAGCACGCGTAACTTCTGTTCTTTTTCTGAAAAAACGTCCAACCTATAAATTTGATACTGCTAGATTAGTAAGATGTACAGCTGGTTCCAGAGAGGTAGTTTCCAAATCATGAGAACAAAGCATTGGCAATGGCAACAGCAACACATAACCCAATGCCATTTGATAAATTATTACCAAACGGATACTAAAAATTCTATACAGAAGATCTATCTCCTTATCCTTATCCTTATTATCATTCAATTCACTCCAAAAAATTCCATAACAAATTATCAACAACATTGGACTTAAATTCACTTACATTCATCCACAGTACATATTTCAAATCAAAGCCTCCCCATATGAAATTCTGCAACCTTTCTATTCTAAAATTCTGCAACTACGTAATTTTATTATGCCACCGCATATCTCCAACTAAATAGTAAGCAAAATATAATTCCCAATAACACACCGAAAACATATTCTAATTGAATTCCACCACCGATAACTTTCAAAATGCCTAATTATCAATAGTTAATATAGATTACTAAAGTTGTAGTGCCAAATTTCTAACTCACATACCCAGTAGATATTTCATTTTAATTGAATTCCCCCACCGTTAACTTTCAAAATGCCTAATTATTATTAGTAATTAGTAAAGTTGTATTACGAAATATGTTATTGATAAGTTCTATAAGTTTCAATTCTCTAAAAAATAATTTGTTTACATTGTTTATTTAAGATAAAATGTAAAATTCTCCATAAATTCTCCATAAATATGTCCATGTACACATTAAAATGGGCAATCCTAAAATTCTGCTTACTTGTTATAATTCAATCGTACATGGTTAGGAAATTTAAATAAAAAACACGGTATATATTTTATTATAGTTAAAAAAAATAGAGACTAAAGATGCCATAGGTTGTGTGGATTTATAACTTTTATTAGGCAATGATTGGATTAGTATCTCAGAGAAATAACGTTGTGTATAGATATTGATATTGCTAAAAATTTCTGACTTAATTTACAACTTAAGCGAATAACTCATGTGTGTATATTCCTCACTCTGGCATTATTCGCAAAAGTAGCATAATGACAAATGTTTATCCAGAAATGATTTAATGCGCTTTGTTTATTATTTGCACTGTTTTGTTCTGATCTGTCTGTGTATGCCACCTCTTATTTCTAGAGGATAAACTTCATGCATATGCTAGGCAATAATGAGTTAAGTCATGTTTTCCTATGAAAAAGTTCAGATGATATATATATCTTTAAAAATAATTGATATCAGATACAATCATTTTTCTTGAAAATATAGCATTTTCATATGATTCAAAAATTTGGATCCCTAATTCTCCATAATTATTCAAACATTAATTCTCTTCACCTTTTTCATTACAGGTTCTCAAGCTTCATAAACCCAATTTCTTCATCAAACTAAAATTAAAAACAAAATTCAGCATGGAACGAAAAAATTCAGTATTCTCACATAGAAGGTATGATACAACATTTTACCAACTCATTTACTGTTTGGATTTTACCAGATTCCTATAATCATTGCTCACTGCAGCATTCTGTATATCTAACCTTAATCATGTAACGAAGTTCTTAATGGGTTCAAAGATAACAATTTCCTCTTATTGATGATAGTCGTAGGAAACAATAATCTGATTTTTTTATCAACAGGTTATTCGAAAGTAGTTGTTATAAGAATATCGATAATATGCCACCAAATTCTACCTCGCAAGGTACAATTCTCATCACCACTTGTTATGAACCTCACTTCAAAACAAAAAAAAAACAACTTTGTTGCCTCACACTTCTTACTTGATCTTGTCCACTATTAATATCAGAGCCACTCGCATCAAGTGCCCCAAAATTCAAAAAAAATTCTGAGGACGCATTTGAGCCAAGCAAGAAAATAACAGAAAGAAGTTTCATCTCAAACAGGTTTCTCAAATTTCATTTCATCATTGTCCTGTCTATTGTCATCAATTGTTATTTATGTTGTAAAAAAACATGCAAGTGATCTTTTCCCACATTTATTTACTTATATATATATATCATTTTGTACTGTAACTTCTCAAAATCATTTCACGAAAAAATAAATAAATTTGATTAAAGTGCTTTTAACATTTCTATACCATTTCAATTTTGCTATACAAGTTTATAATGGATTAAAAACATTTATCACCTCTGAATTTATCACTATTATTATTGTTATATGTTATTTTCATTATCCTTTATTTTTTCTCTCAAAAGTGTATCACTTCCCTTTTGTTTTATTATCATCATTATTGTGATACAATATAATATTTAAAAATTATTTTCACCAACAGCTTTTTATTAAAAGGTGGTCATTCTAAAGTTATCGATAGTATGCTATCAGATGTTACCTCCCAAGGTATATTTCTCCTTGCCATCTGTTATTAATCTCACAGCTCGAAAAACAATTAGTTGCCTCCCATTTTCTACTTGATAATGTCAACTATATTAATGTTAGAGAAATTTGCAGAAAGTGTATCTAAAGACTAAAAACGACCCAGGGACGCATCTGAGACAAGAAAGAAAAGAAAAGATAGAGGTTACAAATCAAGCAGGTTCTCCAAATTTCATTGAAACATTGCGTTTTCCATTGTCATAAACTGTTAAATTGTAAATAAATATAATAATTACTTATCTTTATTTTCTTATTATCATTTTATAATTTAGCTCCTCACAAATATTCCAGAGAAAAAATGATTAGAATTGTTGTACCATTTCTATACAATTCCATTTTAGTTGCACACGTTTGTAACTTGCTGGAAAACATCTATTGCCTCTTAATTTTAAATTGTACTTATTCATATTTCCCTTTGTTTATTTTATCAAAAGGGTATTATCCAATGATGGTAGTCCTGTGCCTATTGGTTACATGCACACAAAACAACTGCCCCAAGGTATATTTTTAAGATAAGTCTCATATATCATAGAATTATCAATTACACCGTGTTTTAAATTTTATTCTGTTAACTATAATAATTATTTACAAACATATTTGCAGAAAATACTTCAGAAAAGGACAAGACCGAGTCCCAAAATTCAAATTCGCTTATTCAAACACGTCCTCAACAGATTAAGAATGCATTACATCCAAGAAAAAAAGGAAAAGAGAAAGATAATGTCACGTTACTCATAGCTGTCAAATATCAAGGTAAAAAAATTAATTATTAGTAATTTATTTCTTCATAGATTTTTTATGCTATATTTTTATACATTTTTTGCTTTCAGAATTAACATATAATTATATTTCTGATTGCCATAACATGTAGGAACAGTAGAATTACGTGCAATAAATTCCATGATCATGTGTCATCACTGCGAGGCAAAAAAGTTTGAATTTGAGAGCCCCACGTTCTGCTGTGATAATGGTAAAATCAGATTAGCAGCCACAACCATTCCAAATGAATTATTTGAACTGTTTACGGATACTCAATCTCAAGAAGCTGAGGATTTTCGGAAAAAAATCAGAGTATATAATAGTATATTTTCATTCACTTCTTTTGGTGTTAAAATGGATACAAATCTTGCTTCTTCAAGACGTGGAGTCTATACATTTAGAGTATTAGGATAGGTATTCCATACACTCCCACCTTTAACACCTCAAGAAGGAAAGCCATCTCATTTTCAATTGTATTTTTGGGATAGCGACAACGAATTGACTAATAGGATGGCTATATTTGACAATGCTGATGTTTGTGAAAATACCATTAAGCTACTGATGGATGTCATGAAAAAAAATCCATATGATGAACTGTTGCGTCGAATGCATGATTTTCCATCCATTGAAGATGTAACACTTCAAATATGCAAGAATGCTGGAGTAGATCAGCGTAACTACAATAATCCTACAGCTGACCAAGTTGCTGTTATTTGGATTGAGGGAAATAATTCTAATATTCCATATGATAGGAACATAATGCTTCATGGGTCTGATGGAAAGAAACATATAATAAAACATTATTTTGGTTGTTATGACCCCCTACAATATCCACTTCTTTTTCCAAGCGGTGAAAATGGATGGCACCAGAATATTCCTAAATTTAAAGATGCAAGAATTGTTCTCGAGTCACAACATACGATTGTGAATCAAACAGATTTTTCCTCCGTAGAATCTATTCTTCAATCAGAACAGAGAGGTATAATTTCCAAAATTTTCCAATCTATTTATTATATCAGCTATAAAATCATGCCGTCAAGTTAGTGTTTGTTTGTTTATATAATAGAGCATTATGATTTTATTTCAAATAATAAATGGTAGTTTTAAATTTATACTTCAAATTTATTTACTAACAACTTGATTCTTTGTACTTGTTAACTATCATGCTTCATAATTAAATAAATTGATAAATTCATTTAACGCTGCAAAAAAACTGTACAAGTATTTAATTTTAATTTGATATTTCGACCTTAAAAATTACTAGAAAAATGTATTTATGCAACTATGCATATAAATTTTTATTCGTAAACTCATTTTTATAAAATGTTTAATATCTTTACAGCTGTTAGGAGAGAAAACACCAGAATGGTTTCTTGCCGAGAGTACTATTGTTATAAATTTCAGATCAGGAGTCACATTCAATCGATTCTTTTTTATTCAAGTAGGTTGTTGCAACAATATGCAGTTGACATGTACATCAAACTTGAAACAACACGATTGGATTATTGCAGAAATAATCAAGCTGAATTGAGATCTGAGTATTATCAAGGCATTGTGGATAACATCAATTGTGGAAAAACAAGAGGGCATGAGATTGGAAAAAGAATTGTACTTCCTGCATCATTTATTGAAGGTCCAAGAGACATGCGAAAAAGATATTTAGATGTTATGGCATTGGTAAGAAGGTTCGGAAAACCAGATCTCTTTATAACAATGACTTGCAATCCGGAGTGGAAAGAAATAAAAGAGAATTTAATAAGGAGTCAACAACCTCAGGATCGGCCGGATTTGACAGCTAGAGTTTTTCGATCAAAATTCCAAGACTTGAAAAAAGAAGTAATTCATAAAGCAGCATTTGGAAAAGTTTCTGCCTATGCTTATGTAGTTGAATTCCAAAAAAGAGGCTTACCTCATATTCACATGTTGATCATATTGAAACAAGAATATAAGATAAACAGTGCTGATCAATTTGATGATTATGTTTCGGCTGAATTACCTCAAAAAGAGAATAATTCAAGGTTATTTAACCTTGTGGTGAAGCATATGATGCACAGACCTTGTGGATATTTGAATAAAACAAACTCTTGCATGATTAACGGGCAATGTAAGAGTCATTATCCACGGAATTTTTGTGAGAGAACTGTTCAAGGAGAAGATGGTTATCCTATTTACCGGAGAAGGAATGATGGCCAAACAGCAGATGTAAGAAGAGCTAAATTAACTAATCAGTGGGTTGTCCCTTACAATCCATACCTTCTTATGAGATATGATTGCCACATAAATGTTAAAGTTTGTTCTGGATTGACTGCAGTTAATTATCTCTACAAGTATATTTACAAAGGTCATGACAAAGTTGCCGTACACATTGCATCAGGAAATGAGGTTGACACTATAGATGAAATAAAAAAATTTCCAAGATGCAAGATGGTTATCCGCACAGGAAGCTTTGTGGCGAATTTTTGAGTTTGAAATGAATGAGATGTATCCGGCTGTTATCAATTTAGCACTACATTTTCCAAATAAACACTGTGTGACATTTTGAAAGAATCAGAGTTTACATAATGTTTTGTCACAAGATCACAATTCAAAAACAATGTTAACTGAATTTTTTAATACTTGCTCGCTAAGCACAAAGGCAAAAACATTGTTGTACGCTGAGTTTCCTGAATATTATATTTGGCAAAACCAAAGTAAATGTTGGTACGAGAGGAAGAAAAGAAAAGCTATTGGTCGTGTAAATGCAGCAAATCCCGCAGAAGAAGAAAGGTACTATCTGAGACTTCTATTAAACCATGTAAGATTTAAGACCCGAAAATATTAAATTATTAATTATGGAATTTGAGAATTAAATTCCATATTAAGGGCTAATATTGATTTGAGAAGTTATGGAAATGATAGATTTAATTTCCGAGCCGAAAATATTTAATTTGAGAATTTACGGATTTTGAGAATTAAATCCGAATTTATTTAATTTTAATCCGAGTATATTTAATTTGGTAATATTTAGAGTTTCGATTTTAATTCTAATATTCTTAAATTATTTTGGATTGGAATTGAATTAAAACAAAGGACGAGGACTGAATTGCAATTACTGAAGACTTGAGGGACTAAATTGCAAATTATGCAATACATATCAAATTATCAGCATGCTACGTGTATATGTTATGTGTATTCAGAATTATTCAGAAAATTCGAACAGAGGAAGCCGAACCCCTCTTATTCCTTTTTTGTTTTGAGTTTCAAATCGCCGTAACTTTTGATCCGCTCGTCCGATTTCGATTTCGAAAAGTGTTCTGGAATCCTTGCGACGAAGCCTTTGATTTGATGTAAGTATTTTGTTCTCTCGGCATGTTTTGAAGAACGAAATATGGCAGAGATCAGATTATGAAACTATGTTGTGTTTTTGAGTTCGTATGCCGTTCGATATCGCAGTCGGATTGGAAATGAATTAAGAAACGAACTTGTCATGGTTTCAGCATGTTTTTGACTTGTTAACATGTGATTATAGCTGCTGATATTATGAATTGAATGATGAATTCAGCTGATATAAGTGATACAAATGATTGAGTTGATTAGAAATGAATTCGATACCGAGTCGGTTCCCGATTTTTAATCGCTACGCCACCGGTTGATGTTTTGACTTCGTTTTGATAGCCTATAACTGAGTTGAGATAGTTGTTTAGATGTTATGAATGTTATGGCATTTTTATTTCTCGATTTCAGTTGAGTTTCGAAGGCTAACGATTCAAGACTCCGAGTTGTACCGAATAAGAAGAAGTTGAAGTTTGAAATGATGTTGATTGAATCTATATTGATGATTTTGATTCAATTCTGACATGATTGAATAGAATGAGGTTTGATATACATGTTTTGATGCTATGTTCCAGAGTTTAATAGGAGACTATTGACTCAAGAACCTCAACTTGAAACCGAAGAAGAAGTGATCAAGATTGAAGTGAATTTGATTGAAGATGGATTGAGGTTTGAATGATCAGATTCTTGTAGGAGTTGTTGTACTTCCTATCCAGATGTGGAACATCGTCAACTCGAGAATGAAAGGTATAATGACGACATCATGAGTTAGGGACTTTGAAACTCAAGAACGACTATTCTTGAGTTGGCCCGCAAAAATCACATACTTGAGATGTTTTGATTTATTTTTGATGTTGTCGATCCATCGCAGGTAGTGGATCTTTGATTTTGAGTCGATATGATTGTATATTGAATTGATTCTATGCCAAGGTTGCGGTTAACCTTATTTTCTAGCCTGGAATGGCTACGATAGATGGATATCCATGTCAAGATCGGTTACGAATCTTGATGGCAATGAAGTGATAAGAATCAATTTTTGAGATAAGCGCGCTATATAAATTGAAGTCTTAATTTAAAATTTGAGTCGATATATGCGTTATTTTTACTCTATTCTTGAGTTGATATGTTTAGAGTTGATATGAATTCATTTAACGCGTTTATATGTCGATTATACTGAGAATGATTTCTCACCGGAGTTTATCCGGCTGTTGTTTTGTTTTGTATGTGTGCATCACAACAGATGGGGCATGAGCTGGTCTTAGATGACATTGATAGCTCAGGAGAGAGATGTAGCAAGTGTGGACTTGGGTTTATAAGATAAAGAATGGTATAGTGATAGCATCAAACATAGCAAGAACTTAAGACTTAAAGTTGTTTATGCTATGTTGAATAGCTTGTAGTTTTATATCTTTTAAGCTATTCATTTGATGTAATACATGTATGAGTTGATAATAGGAACTTGGTATATGAATGTATGCATGTTTTCAGATTTTATAACATGCTTAGAATTGATTTGGATGATGATATATACCTTGTACTAAAGTTTTGACAGCAATAGATCAGCAGCAGAATTCGAACAAAAGATGGCTCGCTCGATCGGGTAAAAGTTACCGATCGAGCGAGGCCTGTTTTTCATGGGCAGAGAATTCGATTTTTATTGCTCGCTCGATCGGTATCTTTTGCCCGATCGAGCGAGGCCATTTGTGCTGCAGACCCGAGACTTTGATATTTTGCTCGCTCGATCGGATGACTTTAATCGATCGAGCGAGGCTTGGGTTTTTTTTAAAAAAAAAAAAAAAAATTCTGCTCTTGATCTATTATTCTTTAATTGTTTGATTAATTATTTAATTAATCATTAGTTGCCCTAAAATAAGATTAGCAACCCAAGGTCCCCACATAAGAGGACCTACTTCTTTTGACTATTTGTTAATAGTTAATAGAAGTCGTTGTTTTACTTTCAAAGAATCAGCACAGAAAAGGGGATTACTTGAATCCGACCAAAGTACTTTTGACTGTTTGAATGAAGCGGTTACCTTCCAAATGCCACATGCTTTGAGAAGATTATTTGCAACCATTTTAGTCTATTGTGAACCAGCTGATGTGGGATTGTTGTGGGATTCATACTTTGAAGCAATGTCTGAGGATTTACAAAGAGATTTTTCGCTGAACAGAGAATTTTTAGTCTAAAAAACACTTCAAAGTATCAGCATAATTTTGGAAAGCATGGGAAAACACATTGGTGCTTTTGATCTCCCACAAATATCTCTCAACATAAACCAATGCAATCGAATATTTTGCAGAGAAATAGATGAAGAAATGTCAATACCAATCTCAGAAGATGATTATTTAGCGCAGTTCAAGTTGAATGATAAACAACATGAAGCATTCCGATCAATTCTTGAATGTGTAAATCAGGGAAATAATGGCCTGTTCTTTGTAAACGGACCTGGAGGAACAGGAAAGACCTTTTTGTACAGAGCACTGCTTGCGGAAGTTTTAAAACAAAAGAATTGCTCTAGCTACAGCAACTTCAGGAGTTGCAGCTTCAATATTATCAAGTGGTCGAACAGCTCATTCCCATTTTAAAATTCCAATTGATTTACATGAAGAGAGTTATTGTACAATAGCAAAACAAAGTGGTCTTGCAGAATTGTTGCGACAAACTCATTTAATTATATGGGATGAGGCACCCATGGCAAAAAGGACAGCCATTGAAGCGGTAGATAGAACTCTACAAGACATAACTGGAATTAATAAGTACTTTGGTGGAAAAGTGGTGGTTCTTGGCGGGGATTTTATGCAGGTTTTGCCAGTAATTTCAAAAGCTACTGTCCAAGAAACCATCAATGCAAGTTTGGTGAAATCTTATTTATTTCCCAAAATGAAACAGTTAACTTTGTCTGAGAACATGAGAGCAAGAACGGATCCAGTTTTTTGCGAATTTTTTCTTCGCATTGGTAATGGAACTGAAGTTACCGATCTAGAAGGTAATGTTCAGATTCCAGATGAGATGATCATAAAATATGACAACAATGGCGAAGAGTACTCAGAGCAAAACTTGATCAATGAAATTTTCCTGAATTGGAAAAAAATTATGATTCGACTACTTATATTACTAATCGGGCAATTCTTGCATCAAAGAATGAGTATGTGGATCGTCTAAATGAGAAAATTATTCATATGTTTCCTGGAGAATCTCGGGAATTTACAAGCTTTGATGAGGCTATTGATGATTATCAAAATTTTTATCCCCAAGAATTTCTAAATACATTAATCCCGAATGGAATGCCTCCTCATCGCCTGGTCCTCAAAAGAATTGCACTGTTATGTTGCTACGAAATCTAGATCCGTCGGATGGTTTGTGTAATGGGACTAGAATGGTTTGCAGATCATTTGAAAACAATGTTATTCATGCAGAGATCACTATTGGTCAACACATTGGCAAACAAGTATTCATTCCTCGAATTCCATTGTCTCCTGCTGAAAATGAAGGATACCCTTTTCAGTTTCGAAGAAAACAGTTTCCAATTCGACTTTGTTTTGCAATGACAATTAACAAAGCTCAAGGTCAAACAATACCTATTGTAGGAGTATATTTGCCTCATCCCGTTTTTTCCCATGGACAATTATATGTTGCATTATCTAGAGGCACTTCAAGGGAAACTACAAAAGTTTTGATTCGGCCAGATGCAATCCGAGACACCGATGACACTCGAACAAAAAATGTTGTTTACAGAGAGATTCTAGACAACAGTTTCTAATTTGTAGACTGAATTACTGGATTTTTTTGGAGATACAATGTAAGCAAACAAGAATTCATTATTTAATTTCATTTATTCTTATTTTATTTCTGTTAATTATTTTTGGAGTTCGGAGATATGAATATGTATCTTTTTACTGCTCACAGACGAGGAAGCTGGTGGATGGGAGCGGATTGATTTCCCTATTGTGTGTTAATCATGCCTACTCTAATGAACTTGCTTCTACTGACCAGTACATTAAGAGTGCATCCGGCAATGTCTCACCCACTGAGCTCCTTTAATTTGCCAAATCTCAGGTGCTTTTACCGACTACTATTATGTATATAATGCCAAATAACTTATGGTTACATGGTATTTCAATTAACATTTTTGTGATCCTTACGTGAACTAGGTTCTTGGACACAACCACCGAGCCACGAGTTACATAGTTGGAGATGGAACAATTATTCAAGACAAGTGCACCATAGGGGTTCCTCTATCATGTCTTTTAAGGTAAACCCTTCTCAGCTGCAGGGGAGGATATGCCAAATGGTATAACAGAAAGGGAAGCGTCCCAAATCTTCTTACTGGTGCACTTATGGGTGCACTATTTGAATTCAACCTGCATAGGAAAATAAGGATGTAGATACAGATAATAGCTTGATTGGCGTCATAAAACAGGTTTTATTTGCATAAAATAGTAAAATATGTTGTTAGACATATGAATCCTGCAAATATTTTATATAATCTGTAGTCAAATATATTTTAATATATTTGATACTATTTAAGTTTTAATGAACTAGAATCAAAGTATTCTCTGAATTTAACGTTGATTCATACTAATCCTATTATTGAATGGAAGAAGTTCGTTGTGCAAAATAAAACTGTTCATATACAGGAAATGTCACTACTTTCCTCCTACTTAAGACTCTGTGTCAATGCGAGAATTTGAGATATGGTTGATGGATTTTTATTACTATTCATTGGCTTGAATATCAGCAATTTATTTTCGCTATTGCTCATTGTCCGGGCAAGCAATGAAATTGTACCTAATTGATTTTATGGATTCTTGGCATTATAAATCCCAAATTATGAAATAAGATACTCAGGTGCAGAAGAAGAGTAAAAAGCTGTTAATAATAGTAATGAAAATTGCAGTAGCATTCAGAAGCCTGCTCCACAAGATGGACTGGAATACCTTAGGCGTGTAAGGTATGATTTTTAACTCTTATAAAACTTATGCGATCTTATATTTTGAGTGCTTTTTGGTGTGTTGCAAAGGTGCATATATTTCTTTTTCTGACAAAAAGGGTATCTAATATGATCTTTGCATTTCTTTTTAGTGAAATGATTGCCAAAGGCGGCATGCATGTTACATGATTTATCGTAAATACCTGATATTTCTGTCAATTTCTAACATTGATAGATTATCGAAATCGCTCCATAGTGCTTGAAGATAGCCACATTTTAATCCTTTCCATCAAATTATTGTTGCAAGACTTCCTATATATCCTTTTCTTTTCGTTTGTATAATATTCTATGCTTACTAACCCCCTGATTCAAATACCATGAAGCAGCAGCATCTTTTTTAAAATTTTTTCCTTCTTCTTAGTGTATTGTCTCTTGATCTGCACTCTATTCTTCACCATCTTCGTAGGTGGATATTGGTAGTCGCTTTCATTCATGCCCCATAAATCACCCGCTCTGTACATTGCAAGGAACAAATGTCTCTAATACCAAATTTGTTGGCACAATGAAATACTTGAAAACTGCTGCTCTATTTTTCCAATGGATTGTACAGTGAACTTATTGTTACTTGAATAGTGGGAATAATGCTTTCTTGTTTATTTCTCAGAGGTTAGGCTGGTATATTTCATTTTCCTTTTTTCTTGTCTTCACTTAGGTTTGTGCATTGTTAAATTTGTTTAAGTGAGAATTAGATGTGAGTACGTAATTGGTTTCTACATTTCTTCAACTCGTGCAAGATACCACTCTAGATTTTTATTGCTGTTGAAACTTGAGATTGCGTTTCATTTACAAGTTATCACCTCGGTCACGAGTTAACCTTCAATTAAACTGCTTTTTACTAGCAAGTGTGTTCTATCTTCAACTACAAAAACAAACTCCATCGCAGCCCTCGTTTTATCAACTGTCATCATCATTATTGTAATCAAAGATTCCTTAGCTGAAAGTAATTGGTTTGGACTGCATGAACGCCTCTTCTCCATTACTCAACTTTGCATTTCCTCTCTCGTATTCCTAAGCACTTAAAATAAACTCGATAACTTCATTGCTTATTAATTAAATAACCTTTCCCTTTTCTTCCTGTTTGGTGCAATAATCCTCAAAAGTCTAGATTTGAATATATTCAAATGATGCATATTACTGTAGGATAGGAAACTCATTTGGCATGTTGAAGCAAGCACCGGTCACCAACTCCAGAATTGATCTTTCAAATCCTCACAGTTTCCATGCTCGACGCCAAAACCCAACTTTCTTGTGCCAACTCCACTCATTTCCTATATTGTTAAGTCGCTAAACCTGATCGAAAAGAAATATGATCTCTTCAATCTGTATGACTAATTAGAGGAGTAAAAATATTGATTATGTGGTGTTGAATATATAGGAAAAATATGCTATTCGGCCACATTAAGATTTAAAACATAGGAAACAAACAACATTTTGGATGCACTGGGATTGGGAATTAGCAAATGAATATATATATACAAATGAGAGTTGATATTTACACTCCATTTTTTGTTATTTGAACTCCACTTTATGTGTAAAATATGTTTTTTTTTGTTATTTGAACTCCACTTTATGTGTAAAATATGTTTCAAATTTACTCACAAATGGAGTGCAAATAACAAAAAATGGAGTGTAAAAATCAACTCCCTATACATATATATCTATCTATATTATAAATAAGTCAGTTTGAATTGTGAAATTAATTATTTACCCTTCAAATTACTCTGTCAAATTCTTCTTAATAGCACGTATTATTTATTTACCCTTCAAATTACTCTGTCAAATTCTTCTTAATAGCATGTAATTTATTATTGTCTATTAATTCCTTCCATTTCTTTCCTTCTCCTTTCTTCTAGCCTTTACCAGGGTAATAATGTTTGTTGGTTACGTTTCTCGAGTGGTATGTGTTTCTCTCTGTCTCTCCTGGTTGTTTTGTTGCTGTCTCTTTTCATCTTCCGAGTCCCTATATTTTCTCCAATCCGTGAGTTGCTTCTCATTATATATATTTTTAATGGTCTTCACGTATTCGTTTTAATTTGGTTGAAAGAGAAAAACACATTAATTATTTAATAATGAGAAAATGGTAGTCAAATAAATTTACAAATGGACTCATATATTTATATATGTAAGTAATAAAAATAGATACATAATAGATAGAATATATATATGTAATATATTATCATTATAGTTATAATAATAAAGGGTAGTCAAATAAATTTACAAATGAACTCACATATTTATATATGTAAGTAATAAAAATAGTACTCAGAATATATCTAAGTTGCCTACGTACCCAATATAGGGATCAAGTCATAACGTAGTTCAAAAATTAAGGGAAGACACACGACAATAAACTCACATATTTATATAATAGATAGATAGATAGATAGATAGATTTAAGCACATATTTCTATTTTGTATATATTTAATATATAATATCATGTTCTTATATAAAAAGAGCCTCTGACATCTCATTATAATAACGTCATATAAATATGTGAGTTGATTTGTGAATTTACTTGACTATTATTTTCTCATTATTAAATAATTAATGTAATTTTCTCTTTCAACAATTTATTTATGTGACTATTAAATCTTTTTAACATACTTTATAATTTATTTTATTCGATTCTATAATTCACAAATGAACAAGAACATGGATTACTAATAATACTCTTAAACGATAGTATATGAATATTTAAAATAAAAAAAATTGTATAGTGCACTAATTTAATTTTTCTAATCTATCTAATATCTATTTATTTTAATTTTTCTAATCTATCTAATATCTATTTTACTACTATTACTACCATATGAGTAACAATTGTGAATTAACTTAAATATTTTTATTTTTTACACACTAATTTTCTATTATACACTTTCATATTTTTTCATCTACTATTTATCATTATCAATATATAAAGATGTAAGTTCATTTGTGAATTTATTTGACTATATTTTTTTATTATTAAATAATTAATGTGTTTTTCTCTTTCAATAATTTATTTATGTAAGTTCATTTGTTAATTTACTTGACTACCTTTTTCTCATTATTAAATAATTAATGTTTTTTTTCTTTAAATAATTTATTTATGTGACTCTTCATTTAACTAATTTATTTATCATGCACTCATTTATTTAAAAAGTATATCATACAATCTTTCAAATATAAAAAAAAAACTATTAATATTCTCTTACATTTTTTTACCATACTTTCTAATTTATTTTATTCGATATTATAATTCACATATAAACAAGTACATGTAATACTAATAATACTCTTAGGCACCGTTCTGTTCACCATATTACTAATATACGTATAACTCATCTCATCTCATCTCACGTTCTTTTCATCATATTATTTATTCATATATTAACTATTTATTTTACATCAATCAAATCATTAATTACTTATCTCACATCAATCAAATCATTGAACTCAAATTACTATATTATCCCTTATAAATAATATAATTTTTATTTTATTTATTGTTAAAAGGACAAAATAGTCATTTAACATTTTTATATACAATTTAATCAATCAAATCAAATAAACCATAATCTATCAATTAAATCCAATACTATTTTAACTATCATTTTTTATTTATTTTTATTACATTATATTACTTATCTATATATTATTTATATCATACTTCAAACCAAACGGTGCCTTAGACACTGTTCGATGTTAGAGATGATTTTTATTTTATTTTATTCATCCCACTTTGTGATTGGTTCGGTGCATTATATTAAATTTTAATGAGGGTTCTTGTGCCTACTATTTTAATGCATGAAGGGATTTCTAACTATTTTTCGAACCGTCCTTGTTACTTTTTTTTTTTTTTTCGAAACAGAAACAAGTTCAATAACATCAAACAATTACAGAAGGAAAAACAAAAGGCTGGGATAGCACCCGCCTATCAAAATCAGACAAAGAACCCGTCGACCTAGCTAAGCTATGAGCCGATTGATTCGCTGATCTACGTACAAAAGAGAAAGAACAAGAATGTAGTTCCGACGCAAGTAAACTACAATCTTCTAAAATTAAACCCAAACTAGAAACATCCGAAAACCACGTCCTTAACGCATCGACGACAATGAGCGCATCAGATTCCACAATAACATTTGTAAGATTGAGATCCTTAATCCATTTGAGAGCCTCGCGAATAGCTAAAGCTTCGGCTGTGGTCGAAGAGAACGAGCCAGGAAAAGTACCACACACTGCCGAGAAGAAAACACCCAGTGAATCACGAATAATACACCCGAATCCCATGCGATGAGGGTCTCTAAAAACCGCTGCGTCTACATTGCATTTGAAGAAATTTGTTGGTGGTGGGCACCAAACTGTAGTATTCTGCTGTATATAAGAACTTGCAATGTTTACATTTCTCTTATTAGCGTTGAGCCATTGATTGTGCTGATCCATTACTGTCTGGAACACTATAGTTGCTGAAGTTAGTTTCCCATTCCACACTACATCATTCCGAGCTTTCCAAATACCCCATAACACTATAGTTGCATTTTCAATTTCAGAAACAGAGCGATTGACAATGAAAGAATTCCACCACTGTTTAAACGAAGAAGCTGCTCTCACTATGCACCCACTAGTTGACAAATACCAAACGGATTTCTAACTATTATTTGAATATTATTTTATTTACTCCTAAGTTACATCATAGATTTTGGACGGTAGCGTCCAATTACTCATTTGCCCTTTTCAATTCATCTCTGAAAATGCTAGGCTAAACGTGGAATTTATATGACTATTTCATGCATGTTAAAATTTATTGGTATCCATTTATTTTTGTTAGCTTGGTTTACTTAGAAAATTTAATTAAAAATTAATATAGATTAGTTTTTTTATGTTTTTCTAGAGAATCGAAACCATGTAACTTATATGATTTCACCAACAGTACACTCAAATATAATAAAATGAAAATAAAATTGATGGCAAACTAAAAATTACCAAAGAACAAATAATTTCATCATATTCTCCAAGTAAAATTAAAAAATATTAAAAAGACTAAAAAAAAATATTATACAAGAAAATACAAATTTAACCTATTTTAATATTGGTAGGCAGGGGGTAATTCAGGAAATTCATTCACTTCCAATACATTATACTAAACACAATACAATTTATATATCTATATTAACCACTTACACCAAACCACATATATGTTATCACAATATAATATTTATCTATAAACTTTTTCTTACCATCCTACATACTATACATACTAATTATCCTATCACTCAAACTAAACGGTGCCTTATAAGATAGTATATGAATACTTAAAATAAAAGGTTGTATAGTGTACTTTAATTTTTCCAATCTATCTAATATCTATTTATTTTAATTTTTATAATCTATCTAATATCTATTTTATTACTATTATAAACATATGAGTAACAATTGTGAATTATCTTAAATATTTTTATTTTTTATACATTATTTTTCTATTGTACACTTTAATATTTTTACATATACTATTTATTATTTTCTTTTTTTTTCTTATTTGATATTTATTATTTGCTTTTTTTATTTGATTTAATTTTCTCTACAAAATATATTTAATCATTTATCACACAATAATTTTTTTTGTTAATATTACAAGATAATCATAAGACCGAAAACTTGTATCTTTACCAAATGCTATAACTGGTGCTAATAGTGCAACTTAAATCTTTTAAACCGCATAACAAGTAATCTCTTTATTCTACTCGTGGTAATTAGCTACAAATTATATGTTTAAATAAAATTATATGTTTTTTTCAGATCTTCTAATTTTCTAATTTTTTTATTCTACTTGTAGTCATTAACCATAAATTATATGCTTAAATTATATTTTTAAATAAAAATATCAATTATATCATATTCATCTGTTTTGGTTTCCAATATCTAAATTGATAGACATAGACGTTATACAAATCTACTTCAACAATTAATCTTACCTTTGACTACTGAAGCTCCTAGCAAGCAACACACTATTATAATCAATATTGAAAATTTTGGAAAAGATTATTTCCACGTATAATAACTTCTTCACACTTTACAAAAGATATAATAATTGCTTATGACAAATAGTAGCAAAAGAAATATTCTGAATTTAATTAAACGTTTCTTTACATGATGAGTCCAATACTTGAGATAAACTATAAATGTTTGAGTCTATTTGAGTTGTAATCATGAATTTAATTAAATATTCTTGTTTTTTATACACTCTTTTTCAATAAATCTTACAAAACAGTATATGGATAGTTAGATAAAAAAAGAAGTTAAATGATGTATTATTTAAACGTCTATGTTTTTTTTACACACTATTTTTTACTAATATTTTTTCTCCACACAAATAGTAATTTTGATATTCATGTTTTTATAACTTGAAAATTTATGCATTTATTCTCAATTTTAAGTTTATACATTATTTAATCTATTAATTACTTGATATAATTAGATTTATAATAAAACTAAAAAAATCCATCCTTAATTTCGTATGAAGCTCGCTTAATTTTCTAATGCTTGAAACTTTCGTGATGTTTCATCACAATTCACGCTTTTTAGAACTTTATTTTTAAGTCATTTGTATCAGTATAGTGAGAGGTTAACACATTTATTATAATTTATAAATATTATTATCTCTTTAAATTAATATTCGATTTTATGTTTGGTGTGCTATAGCCTATAAGTTTTGACAAAAGGAATAACGATAAATTCAATTAAGCGAATTCACAAAGTTTGGGGCAAAAAAAAATATTAACAGAATGACTGCGTCTTACAACAAGAAACCCGCTGCTGCTTGAACAATCATACAGTAGAAACGTTAACACGTGTCTCGTTTATAAATAAAGACTCATATCATTTTTATTCTATTATTTATCGTCTTTTTTGCCTAAATTCAGCTCTTGTCCTTTTCAGCTGAATTCAACATAGAGTTGACCGATTTATTTCTTTTAACATATATATAATTATTAATATGAAATATCGGTTTCATTGCTTTACCACGTGCAATGCACGTGCTTATGCCTAGTATATATATATATATATATATATATATATATATATATATATATATATATATATATATATATATATACACTAGAGAGATGCACGTGCGTTGCACGTGACAAATCATGAACGAGGAATTTTATAGACGAAATATATATAAATATCGAATAATGTCTGAAGAATACAAATAATATTAAAAAACGTGATATTACATGTACGCTAATATCTGTATATAAATTTTTTACATCACAAAAAATTCAACACAAAATTTTCATTTGTCAAATCTTATATAAATTGAAAACAAAATCTGTGATATAATAGTAAAATCAAACGATATAATCGATGTAAAAATATCGATGTACACGATATTGGATCTTGATCATATAAGTTACTTAAATACACAAATAGTATAGTTACACTGACGTCATATCCAATAAAACATTTTTTTGTTTCCAATTATACTTTATTTCTTTGTGAAATCAAACAATGACGTGACTTTTTTCAGCACATTTATTACATCTTAAATAAATGAAAACGTTAAGAGGTGGTTTGATAATCTTATCTTGATTTTTCAAACCAAGATATCCATGAATAGGGATCTTAATTGATGCATATAGATACAAATGGTCCAATTGGTGTAAGAATTTCCATAAAGAATTGGTATATTTCAGTTTCTAAGAAAAATGACTATTTTTAATAGTGTCAATTCAATTTATTACGTATTAATCAATATTCGATTGATTGGTTTGTGGTTATTGAAAAAAAGTATTTGTGTAATTCATTTCGTTTTTTTTATCCAAGTTAAATATTTTTTCCAAGTAGTCTAAATGAATAATAACAATACGATTATCTTTATTTTTACTCAGGTGAATGTAATCTCACTACATCTTTTGAAAGCCAAATTTAGTCACGATATTGTTAGTTTCTCTGGTAGTTCTGTAACGGGCTTACCACGTTGGAATGTTAGCTCAAAACTCGATTTAATATTTGCATAATTCGATTTGATGGTTTTGACAAGGGAATTATATACGATATAATCTTTATTTGTTTCTAATAATTATTGAAAATATGATTTATTATTTTTAGGAAAATAAATTAATGAATCAATAATGGGAGAGTCAACCAATGGTGACATTTAGCGTATAACGAGTTAATTAATTCAGATTCAGAATAACATACCACCATGATGAAAATCATCGTAAATCGCGAGTATAAAATAAATTGATAAAAAATAGTATAAAACATCAAGTAAGAAACAAGTTTCATTTCTCGAATTGACTTCATTCAATGATTGGTGGATATGTACTGTGTAACTTTGCCGAAGAACAAGAACCTCAACTTATTTATTGTCCAGTTTGAGTTGTCAGGGGTTCAAAACTTTTATTTCTAGCTTATAGTTGTAGCTGAAGAGGACAACAACGTAAAAACACAAAAAAAACATATATATATACATATTTTAAAGGGCACTTATGGACATTTTTTTAAGTGTTTTTAATTTAATTTTTTAAATGAAAATAAATTAATTCACAATTCAAATCATATATTTATAGTAGTAACACTACAAAAAATACCTCTTTTAGAAGCGGTTTTTTAAGAGCTGCTCCAACACCGCTCTTGAAAGTTGCATAGTAGGATCGATTTTGAGCGAACCGTTTGTGTTGTCCGATCTTTTAAGAGCGTTTTTGAAACCGCTACTACAGAGTGTGTGTAGCATCGGTTTACACAAACCGCTGCTATCAACCGTTTCTATTGATATAATATTTAGGAGCACTTCTGATACTGGTCTTACCGAATAGTTATAGCAATAATTATTTGTAAACCGTTGTTATCATTCGCTCCTATTGTGCTAACCTTTAGGTACAATTTTGAGCCCGCTTCTAATGAGTACTTTTAGCAACGATTTATTCAGTTGTTGCTATATACAGTTTCTATTGCATTATTTTGTTAGATCGCTTTTTATACCACTCTTATAAAATACTTTTAGGTGCGGTTTATACAAATCGTTCTCTAAACCGTTCGTAAAAGTTCAGGCAATAGAATCGATTTCTACTATCGTTTAATTTGTATTGCCTTAATTTTTAGAAACGGTCATAAAAGCACTCATATTGGACACTTTGACCATTGTTTCATGTGAACCGATGCCATAAAACACTTCTATAGGTTAACTTCAAATAGCACTTTTACAAAACACTGATATTAAATATTTTTTGTATCAATTTGTATGTACCTTATTGTAAACCAGTTCTATTTATTCATTTTTAATTTAAAAAAGTGTTTAAATAACACTCCTATTAAATGCTTTTATTAATTTTGATGGTTTTCTTAGCTTTAATTTATAGTTGAAAGTCAAAGCCTACTTAGGAGTTACAACGGAACATATTTGGCTATACTCGGAATCCATCTCGTCAAAGAAAATTAGGACCCAGACACAATCGAACACGCCTCATTGTTAGACTTGACCCACCTAAAAATCCATAGGTGGATTCGCTATACATTTAAATAAAAAAAACTTATATAAATTATTATTATTAATAATAATAATAATAATAATATATACATACATACATATAATATATGTATATATAGCGTATATATATATAGGTATTTTACTATACTCAAAAAATAAAACAATTAGCATCTAGGCCCTTTGTGTTTGGGCTTGAACGGTTAAACCTCTTTGGCTCTTTCTCCTCTCCCTTCCCTCCAGAAGCAAACCACTTGTCGCCACCATTCCACCTCCAACCGCCTGCACAACAAAAAGGCTTGGAAATATTCGCAAAAATCAAAATCAAGATCATCTACCATTTTTTTGTTTCTTTTTTTGAAAAATCTCAACTTCGTTTCACCTTATTTTTTGGTATTCTTTCCCCTCCCTAAATAGAATCAGATTTCCCTAACCACCCATTCTGGTAAGTTCTTCTTACAGTGCTCTGTTTTGTTCTTTCCTTCACTCTTGCAGAGTTGTTATTTTGTTTATCTCTAATCTAAGCACAAACTAAAATAGGTGTTCAGATTATGTATAGGTTGCTGCTTTTGTAGTTTTTTTTCTTTGCGTAGTATGTATATAATGTTCAAAATCAATTTCGGAACGACAATAATGATTCAGATGTTGTGTTTAATGTCTTTATGATAGACGATGTAGTGCCTGATAGTACTGGACGTAAAAGTTTCATGGGCTACAGTTTATGCTTTTAACTTGTTTGATAATATGTCAATAAGTGTACCAGTAGATATCATGGTGTTTTTTACTCATTCACATGATTTTTAGAAAACAGATTTTACATTATTTTATTTTCTGTTGACACTGGCAGCGGTAAAAAGGACCTAAACACGCTATGGAAGAACAAAAATAGCAACAGCCCTATCGTCCGTTAAATCATCAGATTTCTACCAAGTTTGAATGCCCTTCTATTACCCACATCAAGGTTAGTTTATATTTCTGTTTGTTGTTCTTTTGATTTTCATATATTCCATGGGTATTGATGTTAGAAATATAAGTGATGGATATATGAAAATTTATGTGATTTGGTATGATGATAAGATTTTATTGTAGTGAATTCAGCTAAAAAATTATTGTCTTGAGTACTTTCTCTTCGTTTGTTTTCTTCCAAAAAGAAAATAATGGAACGTATTGTTTATTCTTTGTTCACTATACTATAGAATGTTCTTTTGATATGTATCTTGATATTGTAAATTTATATAAAATTGCGATTTCAAAAGCTTTTAGACATTGTGATTTTGTGGAATTCAAGCTTATGCACTTATCTGTATGTCTTGTTTTAATCAAATATTTGTAGTATGGACATGATTTGCTAATTTAAAATAATCTTCAAGGTTTAGGTTCTTTGTGTAACAAATTAGAATTTGGATATTTGATTTTTGATTGTGAATACGAGTTTGACTGGGTTTAATTATTGATATTATTTTAAATTAAAATTTGAAAATTCTTCTCTTTATTTGTACGTTTTCACTTATTCGAAATATTTTTTATGATATTTTTATTTTAGTGCTTGATGAGTTCTTCGTTATTATATAAGTACTTATATTTTTCAAAATAATTGAGCAGGATCTGATAATGCAAAAGGCGTGGATGAACTGCCCCCGTGCTAGTCTTGAGTATCGAGTGGGAGTCTTACATTTTTTACGTTATGCATTTGCAGACACAACTGATGAAGTCAAGAAACCGTGTCCTTGTTGCAAATGCATTAACTCGTCGAATCATGATCGTGCGACAATATATGAGCATCTGACCATAAATGGTATGCTACAAGATTATCATATTTGGGATTTTCATGGGGAAAAACCAATTGTACAATCTCGTGATGACATAAACGTGTTCCAGCCTTTGTCTAAGGAGAAAGAGGTTTCTGAGAATACTAAGCATGAATTGGTGATGCAAGGAATGTTACATGAAGCATTTGGGATGCATGATGAACCATATATGAATGATGAAAATGACATTGTTAATATATCTTAAATAAATGAATAGGCTTAATTAATTATGAAACTCATATATTTATAGTAGTAATAATAGATAATATAATTGTTAATATATCTTAAATAAATGAATAGGCTTAATTAATTATGAATGACTAATATATAAAATGACATAAAACACATTAAAAATTATTGGAACTGACAACAATATTAATTATTAAATGAAATAAATAAGGATAAAATTAATTATAAAATTTATATTAAGAATTATTTGCTTAATTAATTAACTAAATAATAATGGTAAAAAAACACGTGAATAGACTTAATTAATAATTATTAACTAATATATAAAATGACATAAAATATATTAAAAATTATTGGAAATAACAAATATTAATGAGCTATATAAAATGAAATAAAACACACTAAAAATTATTGAAAATAACAAATATTATATTTATAGTAGTAATAATAGATAATATAATTGTTAATATATCTTAAATAAATGAATAGGCTTAATTATTTATGAATGACTAATATATAAAATGACATAAAACACATTAAAAGTTATTAGAAATGACAACAATATTAATTATTAAATGAAATAAATAAGGATAAAATTAATTATATAATTTATATTAAGAATTATTTGCTTAATTAATTAACTAAATAATAATGGTAAAAAAACACGTGAATAGACTTAATTAATTATTATTGACTAATATATAAAAGGACATAAAACACATTAAAAATTATTGGAAATAACAAATATTATTGAGCTATATAAAATGAAATAAAACACACTAAAAATTATTGAAAATAACAAATATTAATGAGAAAAAATAAATAACAAATATTAATGAGAAAAAATTTGAGTAAAGTCACAAAATAACATAAAATATATTAAAAATTATTGGAAATAACAAATATTAATGAGAGGACATTTGAGTAAATTCACAATTCAACTCATATATTTATAGTAGTATATATATATATATAGAATAGATATATACATATTTTAAAGGACACTTATGGACTTTTTTTAAGTGTTTTTAATTTAATTTTTTAAATAAAAATAAATTAATTCACAATTCAAATCATATATTTATAGTAGTAATAATAGATAATATAATTGTTAATATATCTTAAATAAATGAATAGGCTTAATTAATTATGAAACTCATATATTTATAGTAGTAATAATAGATAATATAATTGTTAATATATCTTAAATAAATGAATAGGCTTAATTAATTATGAATAACTAATATATAAAATGACATAAAACACATTAAAAATTATTGGAAATAACAACAATATTAATTATTAAATTAAAAAAATAAGGATAAAATTAATTATATAATTTATATTAAGAATTATTTGCTTAATTAATTAACTAAATAATAATGGTAAAAAACACTTGAATAGACTTAATTAATTATTATTGAATAATATATAAAAGGACATAAAACACATTAAAAATTATTGGAAATAACAAATATTAATGAGCTATATAAAATGAAATAGAACACACTAAAAATTATTGGAAATAACAAATATTAATGAGAAGAAATTTGAGTAAAGTCACAAAATAAAATAAAATACATTAAAAATTATTGGAAATAACAAATATTAATGAGAGGACATTTGAGTTTGACTAATATATAAAATGACATAAAACACATTAAAAATTATTAAAAATGACAACAGTATTAATTATTAAATGAAATAAATAAGGATAAAATTAATTATATAATTTATATTAAGAATTATTTGCTTAATTAATTAACTAAATAATAATGGTAAAAAATCATGTGAATAGACTTAATTAATTATTATTGAATAATATATAAAAGGGCATAAAACATATGAAAATAAATTAATTTACAATTCAACTCATATATTTATAGTAGTAATAATAGATAATATAATTGTTAATATATCTTAAATAAATGAATAGGCTTAATTAATTATGAAACTCATATATTTATAGTAGTAATAATAGATAATATAATTGTTAATATATCTTAAATAAATGAATAGGCTTAATTAATTATGAATGACTAATATATAAAATGACATAAAACACATTAAAAATTATTGGAAATAACAACAATATTAATTATTAAAAGAAATAAATTAGGATAAAATTAATTATATAATTTATATTAAGAATTATTTGCTTAATTAATTAACTAAATAATAATGGTAAAAAACACGTGAATAGACTTAATTAATTATTATTGAATAATATATAAAAGGACATAAAACACATTAAAAATTATTGAAAATAACAAATATTAATGAGCTATATAAAATGAAATAAAACACACTAAAAATTATTGGAAATAACAAATATTAATGAGAAGAAATTTGAGTAAGTCACAAAATAACATAAAATATATTAAAAATTATTGGAAATAACAAATATTAATGAGAGGACATTTGAGTTTGACTAATATATAAAATGACATAAAACACATTAAAAATTATTGAAAACGACAACAATATTAATTATTAAATGAAATAAATAAGGATAAAATTAATTATATAATTTATATTAAGAATTATTTTCTTAATTAATTAACTAAATAATAATGGTAAAAAAGCACGTGAATAGACATAATTAATATAGATAATAATAGATAATATAATTGTTAATATATCTTAAATAAATGAATAGGCTTAATTAATTATGAATGACTAATATATAAAATGACATAAAACACATTAAAAATTATTGGAAATAACAACAATATTAATTATTAAATGAAATAAATAAGGATAAAATTAATTATATAATTTATATTAAGAATTATTTGCTTAATTAATTAACTAAATAATAATGGTAAAAAACACGTGAATAGACTTAATTAATTATTATTGAATAATATATAAAAGGACATAAAACACATTAAAAATTATTGAAAATAACAAATATTAATGAGCTATATAAAATGAAATAAAACACACTAAAAATTATTGGAAATAACAAATATTAATGAGAAGAAATTTGAGTAAGTCACAAAATAACATAAAATACATTAAAAATTATTGGAAATAACAAATATTAATGAGAGGACATTTGAGTTTGACTAATATATAAAATGACATAAAACACATTAAAAATTATTGGAAACGACAACAATATTAATTATTAAATGAAATAAATAAGGATAAAATTAATTATATAATTTATATTAAGAATTATTTTCTTAATTAATTAACTAAATAATAATGGTAAAAAAGCACGTTAATAGACATAATTAATTATTATTGAATAATATATAAAAGGGCATAAAACACATTAAAAATTATTGAAAATAACAAATATTAATGAGCTATATAAAATGAAATAAAACACACTAAAAATTATTGGAAATAACAAATATTAATGAGAAGAAATTTAAGTAAAGTCACAAAATAACATAAAATATATTAAAAATTATTGGAAATAACAAATATTAATGAGAGGACATTTGAGTAAATTCACAATTTAACTCATATATTTACTATATAGATAGATATAGATATATATATATATATATATATATATATATATATATGTGTGTGTGTGTATATGGGTGAGATTGAGCTATTATTTATCAAATTATTTAATATCTATAAAATTATGACGTTTATGCAACTTTTTTTTGTTTAGAATGTAGATGCGAAAACCGAAGAGGTTAAAAAGATTGGTATAAAATTTTTTATAAGAATACATTTGATAAATTATTTTTTGATCCGTTGGTTTATAAAAAAAGTTTTACCACAAATTTTACTCATATTTATACTGGATGTCCTGATAAATATCTATTGCATTTATAAGTAGTGTCATATATTCATGGAATGACCCCTCTTATTTTTTTAATAATAAATATGTTATCAATTCCAAGACCAAAAACTTCGTTTGTATGTTATACGTGTATTCGTTTCAGACGAGTATTGATAAGTGAATAAAAACAATTATCATATATGATAAGTTGTAAGTGTCATAAAAAATTATCGAAAAATAATGTAGTTTATTTAAAATTGTTTTATCCAACTTTGTTTCTTTTTTTTACACACACTTATTAATTAAAATTTTAAATCAAATATTACCTTTACGTAATCATAATATTACGCTCATTATTGATGATGGTTTATTATAAAGCAAAAAAGCAGGACCGCATAAACACTAGGATATTGCTCATCACATAAATTTTAGAAATGACATATCTCTACTGTACATCAAATCTTTAGAATAAAATATATTATCATTTTAATTTTTTTAAAAATTATTATTTCAAATATTTAATAAGCAAGTTGTATCGGATAAATAATTAATGTCATTAATTTTATTTGGAATAATAGAATGCAACAATCCAATATAAAGGTTAGCATTTCTTAAAGAAGATTTAGATTTTATTTAAAAATATATATATTATTTTTGTTGTTGCAACTCGGAAATTGAGAAGTAGAAGTATTATATGATCTTTTTTTAAATGAAATAAATTACATTATAAATCTTCCAGAATTACGTATAAACCATTGTGTTGAATCCGACATTTTGGTGATAACAAACAACTCATTGTATAGGAATGTGTTGCCAATCTTTTGTATTTCAGGAATCTACTACAACTCCTACCGCAACCGTCTAAACCCTTCAAGTTATCTACCGAAAGCTTGTCAACCGTCTTTGTCTCTCGACCGGTTGCAGTCACAAGACTATCGACTGGTTATTCAAACCAGCAGAGGATAAATCTATCTACCGGTAGAAAGTCAACTGCTTATCAAGATATCTCAAGACAAATACTTGAGACAAGACGTTCATTGCAAGATCTTTCATCAAAAGCAGAACCGGCGTATCAGAAGATCTGTTGACTCTTGCATCGAGACAACAGGTTGCACTAAAATGGCAAAAACGCAGAATGGCTACAGATAAAGCATTCGACCGTTTATACCAGTTTTGGACCCTGGAAGTTGTCTGCATTTAAAGAAGTGTACGAACTTCATGCAGAATCATCAATGCATTTATGAAGCATTAAATGTGCATTCAATGCAGCATCAGAACGTTCAAAATAAAGACGTTGATGATTGACCTATATAAAGGGAAGATTGCTCAAGAAGTGACAAGAAGACAAGCAACACGAAAAATCTCAATCAACTCAATCACTTGAATACTATCAGAAGTCCTCATCTGATATACTGAAGCAATACTTGAGCTGAAACGACCCTAACTCTATAATTAATAAATAAATATGCGGAATTTTTTTTTTTTTTTTTTACTTACTAAATAAAATATGTACATATATGCCCATACATATATGCACAGAATAAAAAGATTTAAAAATAACTAAATAAATAAATAATTAAATAATTAAATAAAAATTGCATTCTTTAAAATAAAATAAATATCTGAGTCAAACATTTAATTAAAAATACTGCATAAATAAAATGATTAAGATTTGCATGCACTGACAATATTCCATAAAATATTCAAAATTCACCACCACTGAAAGAATAATATAAAATGTAACATGCTGACATAAATAAAACATGCACGTGACTCAGATATCTATCACGGTCACGGGATCACTGCATGCCCGCTCATACATCCTCGCCTCCGGTGGGAACAACCTCATCCTCAACGAACTCACCTGCACCATACCAGTGTAGTGAGCCTAGAGGCCCAACATGCTAACATAACAAGGGTTTAAAATAATTTAAAATAATTAAATACTAATACACACATATACATGAATGAGCATGCTTGAAAGTTTCATAACATAACATAACTTAACTTAAATAACATAATACATAAACATTGTTGAGCAATTATTTTCTAACATCGCATGGTTGTATCCGTAGTGTAACCTTAAATCATACATTAAATACTGATCAGCGTGGAAACCAACGTACGTGGCCGGTGACGAATCACCTCTTAAATTGGCAGTTTAATTGGCAGTAAACTGCCCTTCAATCATATGGGGACGAATCCCCCTTAAATTTTCACACTACTTCAACTTCCAACATAAAATATTTTCTTGCTCAACCTTAACATTAAATCATGCATAAAATATTATTTCATGAATGCATGTACTTAAATAAAAATGTGTGTCCTTCATATATATTTAATTTAATTTCTTACTACCATATAAATATTAAAATAACTTCAATGCATAAAAATAATTAAATATATATTCAGGACACATGCAAATTTCTCATGGATGGTCCTGGACTGCTGGCCCTAACACTCAAGCACATTTACTTAAATCTGGCCCATTAACATACTTAAGCCTAATAAAATTGATCTAAGCCCAATTAAATAATTAAAGCCCATAAATAACAAATTCTGGCCCAATGGGCCCAAAAGCCCAAAGACTGACCCAATAATTTTCACGGGCCCTAAAGCCATAAAAATTATTGGACTCACTTAATTAAATTAATTAAGCCCAAAATAAATAAATTTGACTCAAAATAATTAAATGGAGCCCAATTAAATTTTGGGATTTAATTAGGCCCATTAAATACTTAATTAAACTTAAAACTTAAAAATAAAAATACCCGAGCCCGACGCACTTAACCCGGACCCGGACCCAACTAACATAACCCATGACCCACTGACCCGACCCGGAACCCACAGCCCGACCCGGACCAGCTAGAAACCCTAGAACCCGAACCCCTCTCTTATCCTTCTCCTTGGCCGCGAGCAGCAGCTTTCCGGGCTGCTGCCGCCGTGCTCCGGCCGTCCCCTGGCCGGAGCACCACCACCTACCCCTAGCCCTCTTCAAGACGTTTCCAACAAGCTAAAAACCAGCCCAATCCGAGCCCTAACGAAGGAGAACGAACCAAAACAAACTAGCCCTTATTCTGCTCGCCTCCTGCACGCGACAGCAGAGTTCCGACCGTTCGGCCGCCCAGCTCCGGCCACCCCTGGCCGGAGCACAACTTGGATTACCTTCCCCTATGTCTTGTGGTTCTAACCCAACTGGAATCAGTCTAAAACACGCCTTATGGACCGAGAACGACCCAATCTCCCAACATCGCTCAACCTGCGCACCCTAGGACCTGTTCTGAACCAGCTCCTCTCCTGGCCATGCATGGCTCGAACCAGGCAAGCCATTCAATCCTAAGGACCCTAAGACATCACCCTAGACGTGGCCAGCAGCCCTGGATCGGCCCCTTCCTTAAAAACATGAGTATGCATCATGAACAAGCCAACACATGCAGAAAAACGTGAATAGTCATTCAAAATCCAATGTTTCTTACAAAAATCGAACAGGACAGTACATAATCTGATGCATACACACTCACACATATACCCACTGATATGGTCTTAAAAAGTGGAAGAAAACATGCCTTAAACGTGATTAAGAAAAGACGAATGCGTTAGCGGCGAATCCGGGACGACGAGACGAAGAACGATCACGCTTGAAGCTTGAACAACCCACGGCTATGGCTTCCCTGGTGTTTGCGTTGAAGGAGGAGAATGGAGAGGGGAGGGAGGCGGCTAGGTTGAGAGAATGGGAAATAAACGTGTGATAGGGGATTCTTGGGTAGACTAGGATTTGATTTGTTTTTAATAAACTAGATAATTAGGAAAAATATATTTTAAAAGCTCCCTAATAAATTTACAAATCTGAACATAAATCATAAATCCCGAAATATGAATTTAGGTAATTTTTATAAATTAATAAAAGTCATTAAAATGACTCATTTTGGCTAAAAATAAACTTTTAAATAAATATAATTATAAATAAAAGATTTCCTAACTTATAAAGATATTTCCTAACATAATAAATAGCTAAATCCCGAAATTACAAATCAAGGGAATTTTAAAAATATTAAAAAGTCATTATTTTGGCTTATTTTGAATAAAAACGGACTCCTAAAATTATATAAAATTAAATACTAAAAATTTTGAGGAACTAAAACTCAAAATAATATTTTTGGGCTCTAAAAAGGCTCATGAAATAAATTGGATAGAAAGTTGTCATCTCGTCCGTCCACGGTCCCGTCTACGCGATAAAATAATTAAAATACTAAAAATCATAAAAATCACTAATTATGGGTTAAATGCTTAAAAATAAATTAAATCATGCACAAATAATTCAAATAATTATTTAACCCATAAATCATAAATTTAAATAATTAAATACCCTAATTATGCATGCGGATTTACGTATTTAAAAAAATACCGGGTGTTACAATTCTCCCCCCCTTAAATTGAATTTCGTCCTCGAAATTAAAGTACTTACCCGAACAACTCCGGGTAGCGAGTCCTCATGTCTGCCTCGGTCTCCCAAGTATCTTCCTCCTCCGAGTGATTCAGCCACTGGACTCTGACCATCGGTATGACCCGCGTCCTAAGCCTCCGCTCCTCCCTAGCCAAGATCCGCACTGGCCTCTCCTCATACACTAGATCTGGTGGCAACTGCAAGGGCTCGAAATCCAACACATGCGACGGGTTGGAGACATATCTCCGAAGCATGGATACATGGAAAACGTTGTGCACTGCCGCTAGCCCTGGAGGTAGAGCTAAACGGTAGGCCAACGTGCCAACTCTCTCCAAGATCTCGAATGGCCCTATATACTTCGGATTAAGTTTGCCTCTCCGGCCAAAGCGCACTACTCCCTTCATAGGTGACACCTTCAGGAACACGTGATCACCTACAGCGAACTCCAAATCTCGTCGTCTGGCATCTGCATAACTCTTCTGCCGACTCTGAGCAGTCCGCATCCTATCTCGAATCTGAGTCACAATGTCAGCTGTCTGCTGCACAATCTCAGGACCCAGTAAAATCCGCTCACCAACCTCATCCCAATGCACAGGAGATCTGCATCTCCTCCCATACAATGCTGCATAAGGAGCCATACCTATAGACGACTGAAAGCTGTTGTTATAGGTAAACTCCACTAATGGCAGTCTAGTCTCCCAAGAGCCCCGAAAATCAATGACACAAGCTCTCAGAAGATCCTCGAGAACCTGGATCACCCTCTCAGACTGACCATCTGTCTGGGGATGAAATGTTGTACTGAACAAAAGCCTCGTCCCCAAAGCTATGTGCAGACTCTTTCAAAACGCAGATGTGAATCTCGGATCTCTGTCTGACACAATAGACACTGGTATGCCATGCAGTCTAACAATCTCCCTGATGTAAAGCTCTGCATACTGTGTCAAAGTATAAGTAGTCCTCACCGGCAAGAAATGAGCTGACTTGGTGAGTTTATCCACAATCACCCAAATCGCTGTGCACCCTCTGGCACTCCTCGGTAAGCCAACCACAAAGTCCATCGTAATATTCTCCCATTTCCATTCCGGAATAGGAAGAGGTCTAAGAAGTCCTGCTGGACGCTGATGCTCTGCCTTGACTTGCTGACAAGTCAAGCACTCTGACACCACTCTCCCGATGTCACTCTTCATCCCGGGCCACCAATACAATAGCTGCAAGTCTTTGTACATCTTCGTACTTCCGGGGTGAATGGAGTACGGAGATGTGTGAGCCTCTGCTAAAATCTCAGCTCTCAACTGATCGATGTTCGGTGCCCACATCCTCCCACGGTACTGAACGATACCATCCTCCACTGTATACAAGAGATTACCTCTAGCCTCATCTCTCTGTCTCCATCGCTGCAACTCCTCATCAGTGGACTGTCCCTCCCTAATCCGATCTCGCAGAACTGGCTGCACCGTCAACACTGACAAGCTCGGTGCACTACCGCTCGGATAACACTCCAAGCCAAATCTCTGAATCTCGCTCTGTAGTGGTAACTGTACGGTCAAACATGATACCACTGACGACTTCCGACTCAAAGCATCGGCCACCACATTAGCTTTACCCGGATGGTAGCTAATGTCACAGTCATAGTCCTTCACCAACTCCAACCATCTGCGTTGTCTCATGTTCAACTCCTTCTGTGTGAAGAAGTACTTGAGACTCTTGTGGTCTGTGAGAATCTTGCACTTCTCGCCATACAGATAGTGCCTCCAGATTTTCAAAGAGAATACCACTACTGCTAACTCCAAGTCATGCGTCGGATAATTCTGCTCATGAATCTTCAGCTGTCTCGACGCATACGCAATAACCTTACCACACTGCATAAACACTGCGCCTAAACTTAGTTTAGACGCGTCGGTGTACACCACTAACTCCTCGTGTGGTACTGTCATCGCTAACACTGGTGCTGTAGTGAGTGCTTCCTTCAGCTGATCGAAGCTCCTCTGACAGGCTGAACTCCAGATAAACTTCGCATTCTTCTTGGTCAAGGAAGTCAAGGGTACTGCAATAGAGGAAAAACCCTTGATAAACTTCCTGTAATATCCTGCCAAACCCAAGAAACTGCGAATCTCTGAAGCATTCTTCGGAATACCCCAATTCTGCACTGCCTCAACCTTAGACTGATCAATTGCAATCCCATCTCTTGAAATAATGTGGCCAAGAAATGCCACCTGCTCAAGCCAAAACTCGCACTTGCTGAACTTGGCATACAACCGATGCTCCCTCAAAGTCTGCAAGGCTGTCTGAAGATGCTGTCTATGCTCCTCGATGCTCCTAGAATAGATCAAGATATCATCAATAAAGACTATGATGAACTGATCTAAATACGGCTGAAAAACTCGGTTCATGAGATCCATAAAAACCGCTGGAACATTGGTCATCCCAAATGGCATCACTAAGAACTCGTAATGCCCATATCGTGTCCTGAAAGCAGTCTTGGACACATCTGCATCTCTAACACGCAACTGATGATAACCAGATCGCAGGTCGATCTTGGAGAACACCGAAGCTCCCTGCAACTGGTCAAATAAATCCTATCCTCGGCAGTGGATACTTGTTCTTCACTGTGACCCTGTTGAGCTCTCGATAATCGATGCACAGTCTCATACTTCCATCCTTCTTCTTCACAAATAACACCGGAGCTCCCCACGGAGAAAAGCTAGGACGAACAAAGCCTTTCTCTAACAACTCCTGAATCTGCTCCTTCAAGTCTTTCATCTCGGTAGGAGCAAGCCTGTACGGTGCCTTAGAGATAGGCACGGTGTCTGGCACTAAGTCGATGCCGAACTCCACCTCTCTCACTGGTGGAATTCCGGCAACATCCTCCGGAAAGACATCCGAAAAGTCACGAACCACCTCTATCTCTGATAATGATCTGCTAGATGGCTCTGAAGTCGTGAAAATACTCGCTAGAAACCCCTGGCAACCCCATCTCAACAACTTCCTCGCCTGAATATGAGATATCACCTGAGGAATATCACTGCTCTGAGATGCATGAAAAGTGAACGGGTCGCCTACTGTAGGTCTCACTGACACTGATCTCCGACGAAAATCAATCGAAGCTCCATTGACTGTCAACCAGTCCATGCCCAAAATCAAATCGAATCCACTCAAAGGCAAAACTACTACATCTGCTCGAATGGAGTGTCCCTGCAGCTCCAACTCCAGTCCTCGAATAACCTTCGAGGTAGAAATAATCTGCCCTGACGGCATAGTAACATCATACCCACTGTCACTACTCTCAGGTATGATGCCTACCCGCCTGATAAACTCCAGGGAGATAAACGAATGCGTAGCCCCTGAATCTAGCAACGCAAACGTGGAGTTGCCTCCAACTAGAATTCTCCCTGCACGCAGAAAATTCCCAACAGTTTCACACCACTACTAAATTTTCCCCAATGAGTCACTACAAATTCTTAATTCTAATCACAAGTAAAACATGCTTCCTATTCTAACATGCAGTTAAATAACCCAAATAACAAGAATTCCAAATTAAAGACTAAATTTTTAACCAAAAGAAAATTATTAAAATGCTAGGGATAAGATATACCGGTGATCAAGGAGGTGTCTGGATCTACCTCCTCAGCCTGCATCACAAACACTCTCCCAGCAGTGTTCTTCTTCCTCGGGCAGTTAGCAATCTGATGCCCTGGCTCCCTACAATGGTAGCACACTCCCGCTCCCAAAAGACAAGGTCCCGAATGCATCTTCTGACACTTCGGGCAAGTAGGATAAGCTATGGCATTAGGGGCCCCGCCCCTCTGCTGCTGCGGCCTCTGCTGCTGATTCGGGCCCTTAGCCGGCCCTGTATACTGCTTCTTCGCAGGAGGCTGCGAAGATGGTCGCTGGTACCCAGCCTGAAACTTCCTCTTCCCCTGCTTCTCCCTCTGGATCTCTCTCCGACCCTCCTCGGAACGCAAGGCTCTACTGACTGCAGACTCATAAGTAAGGACGTCTGCCATACGAACATCATGCCTGATATCAGCCTTCAGGCCCTCCACAAACTGTCTCAACTTCTCCTGCGGACTATCAGCAATCAAGGGCACAAAGTGACAGCCCCTCTCGAACTGCCTCACATACTCAACCACGGCCTTGTCCCCCTAACGGAGACTCATAAACTCACGGATCATGCGACTGCGCACATCCTCAGTAAAGTACTTGGCGTAGAAGATACGCCTAAACTCTGCCCAGGTCAGTGTAGGAAGGTCGACTCCTCTGGCTGCACCCTCCCACCAGAGCGCTGCATCACCCCTCAGCATGTACGTAGAACAGTTCACCCGGTTGGTGTCCGTGATCCCCATATAAGCAAAGATGGACTCTAGAGAGCGAATCCATCCCTCCGCCACCAAAGGATCGGTGGTACCTACAAACTCCTTGGGTCCCTTCTTCTGGAACCTCTCAGCAACGTCCTCCTCGTGGGACAACCTGGGACGAGTAGCCTGCTGCTCTAACAGAGCAGTAATCCCTGCCATCATATTTGCATTGGCCTGCTCCAATGCTGCAATAGGGTTCTGCGGAGGTGGAGGTGGAGGTGGAGGTGGAGGTCCCCCACGTCTGTTAACTGGTCTCGGAGGCATTCTGCACCACCACATATTTCTTTACGTAAATCGCCATGCATAACTAAGTTGTTTAAAAATTAATGCTAACTTAAATTCTAAAAATTAAATCATGCTATAAACACTTAAAACTTACAGACCGGTAGCGTGGATTTCTGAGCTCGCATAGCAGTTATGACCCCTCCAAGGACCGTGCTCTGATACCAACTGAAACGACCCTAACTCTATAATTAATAAATAAATATGCGGAAATTTTTTTTTTTTTTTTTACTTACTAAATAAAATATGTACATATATGCCCATACATATATGCACAGAATAAAAAGATTTAAAAATAACTAAATAAATAAATAATTAAATACTTAAATAAAAATTGCATTCTTTAAAATAAAATAAATATCTGAGTCAAACATTTAATTAAAAATACTGCATAAATAAAATGATTAAGATTTGCATGCACTGACAATATTCCATAAAATATTCAAAATTCACCACCACTGAAAGAATAATATAAAATGTAACATGCTGACATAAATAAAACATGCACGTGACTCAGACATCTATCACGGTCACGGGGTCACTGCATGCCCGCTCATACATCCTCGCCTCCGGTGGGAACAACCTCATCCTCAACGAACTCACCTGCACCATACCAGTGTAGTGAGCCTAGAGGCCCAACATGCTAACATAACAAGGGTTTAAAATAATTTAAAACAATTAAATACTAATACACACATATACATGAATGAGCATGCTTGAAAGTTTCATAACATAACATAACTTAACTTAAATAACATAATACATAAACATTGTTGAGCAATTATTTTCTAACATCGCATGGTTGTATCCGTAGTGTAACCTTAAATCATACATTAAATACTGATCAGCGTGGAAATCAACGTACGTGGCCGGTGACGAATCACCTCTTAAATTGGCAGTAAACTGCCCTTCAATCATATGGGGACGAATCCCCCTTAAATTGTCACACTACTTCAACTTCCAACATAAAATATTTTCTTGCTCAACCTTAACATTAAATCATGCATAAAATATTATTTCATGAATGCATGTACTTAAATAAAAATGTATGTCCTTCATATATATTTAATTTAATTTCTTACTACCATATAAATATTAAAATAACTTCAATGCATAAAAATAATTAAATATATATTCAGGACACATGCAAATTTCTCATGGATGGTCCTGGACTGCTGGCCCTAACACTCAAGCACATTTACTTAAATCTGGCCCATTAACATACTTAAGCCCAATAAAATTGATCTAAGCCCAATTAAATAATTAAAGCCCATAAATAACAAATTCTGGCCCAATGGGCCCAAAAGCCCAAAGACTGATCCAATAATTTTCACGGGCCCTAAAGCCATAAAAATTATTGGACTCACTTAATTAAATTAATTAAGCCCAAAATAAATAAATTTGTCTCAAAATAATTAAATGGAGCCCAATTAAATTTTGGGATTTAATTAGGCCCATTAAATACTTAATTAAACTTAAAACTTAAAAATAAAAATACCCGAGCCCGACGCACTTAACCCGGACCCGAACCCAACTAACATAACTCATGACCCACTGACCCGACCCGGAACCCACAGCCCGACCCGGACCAGCTAGAAACCCTAGAACCCGAACCCCTCTCTTATCCTTCTCCTCGGCCGCGAGCAGCAGCTTTCTGGGGCTGCTGCCGCCATGCTCCGGCCGTCCCCTGGCCGGAGCACCACCACCTACCCCTATCCCTCTTCAAGACGTTTCCAACAAGCTAAAAACCAGCCCAATCCGAGCCCTAACGAAGGAGAACGAACCAAAACAAACTAGCCCTTATTCTGCTCGCCTCCTGCGCGCGACAGCAGAGTTCCGACCGTTCGGCCGCCCAGCTCCGGCCACCCCTGGCCGGAGCACAACTTGGATTACCTTCCCCTATGTCTTGTGGTTCTAACCCAACTGGAATCAGTCTAAAACACGCCTTATGGACCGAGAACGACCCAATCTCCCAACATCGCTCAACCTGTGCACCCTAGGACCTGTTCTGAACCAGCTCCTCTCCTGGCCATGCATGGCTCGAACCAGGCAAGCCATTCAATCCTAGGGACCCTAAGACATCACCCTAGATGTGGCCAGCAGCCCTGGATCGGCCCCTTCCTTAAAAACATGAGTATTCATCATGAACAAGCCAACACATGCAGAAAAACGTGAATAGTTCATTCAAAATCCAAAGTTTCTTACAAAAATCGAACAGGACAGTACATAATCTGATGCATACACACTCACACATATACCCACTGATATGGTCTTAAAAAGTGGAAGAAAACATGCCTTAAACGTGATTAAGAAAAGACGAATGCGTTAGCGGCGAATCCGGGACGACGAGACGAAGAACGATCACGCTTGAAGCTTGAACAACCCACGGCTATGGCTTCCCTGGTGTTTGCGTTGAAGGAGGAGAATGGATAGGGGAGGGAGGCGGCTAGGTTGAGAGAATGGGAAATAAACGTGTGATAGGGGATTCTTGGGTAGACTAGGATTTGATTTGTTTTTAATAAACTAGATAATTAGGAAAAATATATTTTAAAAGCTCCCTAATAAATTTACAAATCTGAACATAAATCATAAATCCCGAAATATGAATTTAGGGAATTTTTATAAATTAATAAAAGTCATTAAAATGACTCATTTTGGCTAAAAATGAACTTTTAAATAAATATAATTATAAATAAAAGATTTCCTAACTTATAAAGATATTTCCTAACATAATAAATAGCTAAATCCCGAAATTACAAATCAAGGGAATTTTAAAAATATTAAAAAGTCATTATTTTGGCTTATTTTGAATAAAAACGGACTCCTAAAATTATATAAAATTAAATACTAAAAATTTTGAGGAACTAAAACTCAAAATAATATTTTTGGGCTCTAAAAAGGCTCATGAAATAAATTGGATAGAAAGTTGTCATCTCGTCCGTCCACGGTCCCGTCTACGCGATAAAATAATTAAAATACTAAAAATCATAAAAATCACTAATTATGGGTTAAATGCTTAAAAATAAATTAAATCATGCACAAATAATTCAAATAATTATTTAACCCATAAATCATAAATTTAAATAATTAAATACCCTAATTATGCATGCGGATTTACGTATTTAAAAAAATACCGGGTGTTACATGAGCACACTTACAAGATCATTCACTTGCTGCTCAAATAAACCCTCGCCTACAGTTTACATATATGATCTTCAAGGATCATCCTAGGATTTCCAAGCATCTCGACCGCTCTGCAGTTTGAGAAGCTCAACCGGACTGTATTCATTATTGAAGAGACTTGAAGCTACTCTGAAAGCTTCCACCAGTCTGATAAGAACTGAGAATCTTATCTGTGTAAATCTAGGAGTTTCGGATTAGGCATTGGATAAGTCCTAAGTCTGAAGTGGGTGTATTGCAAGACGTTGTAATAACCAAAGTCTTCTAGTGAATTCCTTCCTAAGTGGAAGAAGGGGAGACGTAGAAGGATTAAGCCTTCGAACTTCCATAAATCGTGCCTTAGTCTTTACTGCATATTTATCTTATATATTGCTCATACATCGTGTTATAACTTGCTTTTGCATCACTAAAATCTCTGAACTATTTCCGCACTATTTAAGTTGTTCAAACCGTTTTAGAAGTTGAGAAAACAGATTAAGTGAACTAAACTTCACTTGATCATTTTGAAAAGAAAGAAAATAAGTTTCAGAGTGTATTCACCCCCCCCTCTACCCTCTGAACCGATCCCAACAAGTGGTATCAGAGCGGGTTCCTTTCTCAACTGCTGATCTAAAGTTTTAAAATCATGACTTCTTTCAACAAAATTCCTATGTTTTCTAAAGAAGATTATGATGACTGAAAAATTCGCATGCAGGCACATCTTGCAGCACAGGACGATGACATTCTATATGTCATAACAGACGGTCCTATCAAAATCATGAAGGTCAACCCAGCTCTAACCGATGGTGCAGGACAAATGATTGAGAAACCAAGAGCTGAGTGGACTACTGAGGACAAAAAGAAGGCCAATCTTGACAATGTGGCCCGAGACATCCTATACAAAACACTGGACAAGAACATGTTCAGCAAAATCAAGTCATGCTCCACAGCAAAGAATATTTGGGAGAAGCTCACTCAGCTGTGTGAAGGAAATGACCAGACCAAGGAAAACAAGCTCACCATGGCCATTCAAAAATATGACAATGCCAAAATGAAGCCAGGAGAAACCATGGCTGAATTTGATGAACGGTTCAGTAGTATCATTTGTGATCTTATTGCTTTAGGAAAAATTTATACTAACCGTGAAATTGCTGTGAAGGTTATGAGAGCTTTGCCCAAAGAATGGGAGATCAAGACAGTGGCCATGAGGGAGTCAAAAGACTTAAGCAAGGTTGAACTGCATGATCTCTTTGCAGATCTCAAAGCCTACGAGTTCGAGCTCAACATGAGGACAGAAGATGAACCATCTACCTCTCAACCAACCAAGGCATTAACCTCAACGGTGATGCGTCCACCGGTCGAGGAAGCTCCAAAGAGATCAGCTGAGCAAATCAGCAACGAAGCCATGACACTCTTTGTCAAGAAATTTGGTAGATTTATGCGTAAAAACAATTCTAAATTTAAAGATTATCATAAATCGGACCATACAGACGATGGTCCTACTTGTTTTAACTGTGGCAAGCCAGGCCAATTCATTGCAGATTGCACCAAGCCTAAGAGCAATGATCAGAAGCAATTCTTCGAAAGAAGAAGGGGCAAGGAGGACAAGAGGACGTTTAGAAAAGGAAGAGACCAAAGGGTTCTAGTAGCAGACGAAAGCAAAAGCAAGTGGGCTGAGTCTGACTCTGACAACCCCAATACCGGAAGCTCTTCAGATGACAGCGATGATGAAAAGGCGGAATGCCTTATGGCTGACATCGAAGAAGAAGCTGAGGAGGTATTTGACTTTGGTTCACCTGAATTTACTCACAGTGATCTAGTTACTGCTTTACACAAAATGGCTAATGAATACAAAGCATTATCCAAGGAATTCGAGGAGGTAAAGGCAGAAAGAGCTGACCTAAAAGATAAGTCAAGCGAATCAAGCTGCATGCAGCGAAAAGAGCTTGATGGTCTTAAGGTCAAGCTAAGTCTGCTGGCTACTGAGAATGACACCTTGAAAAGAGTGTTCCAAGCAACCTTGACTGAGAACAAAAAACTACTTGAAACAATTAAGGCTTGGAATAAATCTTCTGTAACCATTGACAAGATTCAAGAAATCCAAAGACCGGCACATGACAAAACCGGTCTAGGGTTTGGAACAAATGAACAGTCTATGGAATCTTGTATTCAGTCAAGCCTGGACAAAGACAATCTTAACAAAATAAGATTTGTCAGGTCCAGCACGATATATTAACATGATGAGTGCAGCTTTGACAAAAATCAGAAAGTATCTAACGAACGAAGCTCTAAGCATAGAGGGCTGGGATATGTGGATCCCCAGATCTCTAATCAAAGAGGAACTTGGATTAAACCAAAACCTAATGAAAGAAGAAAGGGAAACCAATCTAATTTCAAAAGGCCATGGAATGAGTCTAACTACTCTAAGAGAAGATGGTCAAAGGAGAAGCCTTACTAGTACTTTAATTGCAGGCCAGTTCAAAAGAGGTACATGCTAACTGATAAAGATCAAAAAGGCAAGCAGCACACAGCAACCTCACAAGCACACACATTTACTGCTTATCGACCGCACAGATTTCTGGACACACACACGGGCAAACCTGTAAGGGTGTTCCAGGTGTGGGTCCCGAAAGGGCTAATCCGACCTGGACCCTACTAGATATGGGTACCAAAAGTTCTTCACTTTTTGCAGGTACTAAAAGTCCAAACGGGCGAGAAGACCACTTCTATCAAGGACACTACCTGGTACTTAGATAGTGGTTGCTCACGGCACATGACAGGGAATCCAGAACTTCTAACAGAAGTTGTGCTGTGCAAAGGACCAAAGATCAGCTTTGGAGACAACTCCAAAGGTAAAACCGTGGGTAAGGGTAAGATTATCCATGGTAACATCATTATTAAAGATGTGTTGCTTGTTGACAAACTGTGCTATAATTTGATAAGTATTAGTCAACTATGTGACAATGATCATTCGGTCGAGTTTCACAAACACACTTGCATCATCAAAAATGACAAAGGTGAGACTCTTATGACCGGTGTAAGAGACCTAAACACCTACAAGGTAAACTGGTCTTGCTCACATATTTCTTCACCTACTTGTCTTACTGCTCATCATGATAAACATTGGTTGTGGCATAAGCGGTTAAATCATCTAAATTTTAAGTCAATTTCTAACTTGAGGAAGCATGATTTGGTTTCTGGTCTGCCTGAAGGAGATTTTATAAAAGACAAAGTTTGTCCTGCTTGTCAACTAGGAAAGCAGGTGAGAGCAACCTTTAAAAATAAAGGGTGTATGTCTTCTTCCAAATGCTTAGATTTACTTTACATGGATCTATTTGGTCCTATACCAGTAAGAAGCATAGGGGGAATGAGATATGCTCTTGTTGTTATAGATGACTTTTCTCGATTTACTTGGGTCATCTTTCTCTCTTCAAAAGATCAAACTGCACCTCACCTGATTAAGCTTTTTAAACGCTTGCAAAATGAACAATCTACTGTGATAGATAGAATCAAGAGTGATAGAGGGACTGAATTTTTAAACACCACTCTTATGACTTATCTAGATGATCAGGGAATCAAGCATGAGTTGTCAGCTGCTAGATCCCCACAGCAAAATGGGGTGGCTGAAAGAAGGAACCGTACTTTAAAAGAAGCAGCCAGAACTATGATTGCTGATTCAAATGTTTCTCAAAGGCTTTGGGCAGAAGCAGTTAACACAGCTTGCTATACTCAAAACAGATCTATGATTAATAAACGATTTAACAAAACTCCATATGAGATCTGGAATGGCACAAAACCTGATATTTCATACTTCAAAATTTTTGGGTGCAAATGCTTTATCCACAACAATGGCAAAAATCATTTGACAGCCTTCGATGCCAAAGTAGACGAATGAACTTTTATTGGTTACTCAGCCGTTAGCAGAGCTTATCGAGTGTTCAATCAAAGATCACTAACGGTCGAGAAAACCATTCATGTTGTTTTTGATGAATCTACTCTTTATACAGAACAAACTCAAGGGAGCATAAATGATCTGAGTCATAGACTGGAAAACACAAATCTACAGGAAGAGAGTGACAGTGATCCATATCCTCCAAAGAAGGATGATCCAGTTCCCTCTACCGTGTGTGATCAAACAAGGCCAGAAGAGGATCCACCGGTTGATAACGATCCTCCTGCCAATGATGATCCAGTAAACGAGGACGTTCGTCAACCAATTGATGACAACCCTTTAGGGAATTATTTTAGGTGGAACAAATATCATCCACCTGGGTTGGTCATAGGTGACCCTTCTGCTCCTCGAAAAACACGTGGTCAAATGATTAATGAATTCTTGCATGCAGCTTTCATATCTCAGGTAGAGCCCAAGAAGATAGATGAAGCTCTATCAGATGCCAGCTGGATTGAAGCTATGCAAGAAGAGTTGAATCAATTCACCCGCAACAATGTTTGGCATCTAGTTCCTCGACCGAAAAATCAAAATGTGATTGGAACTAGATGGGTGTTTCGTAACAAGCTCGATGAACATGGCACTGTTGTGCGTAACAAAGCTCGGCTTGTTGCACAAGGATTCAGACAAGAAGAAGGCATAGACTTTGAGGAATCCTTTGCGCCAGTTGCAAGACTAGAAGCAATCCGCATCTTTCTTGCCTATGCAGCTTTCAAGGACTTTAAAGTTTATCAAATGGATGTCAAGTATGCATTCCTCAATGGTCTACTTCAAGAAGAGGTGTACGTTGAACAACCACCAGGTTTTGTCAATCCTACTCATCCTCAATATATCTATAAACTTGACAAAGCCCTCTATGGATTAAAACAAGCACCGCGTGCATGGTATGATACATTACTAAAATTTTTACTGGAACATGATTTCCAAATTGGAACGATCGATAAGACCTTGTTTAAATTTGTAAAAGGTGATCATGTGTTACTAGTACAAATTTATGTTGATGACATTATATTTGGGTCAACTAACCCCAAGTTGTGCTCAAAGTTCTCTAAGATGATGCAGGAGAAATTTGAAATGAGCATGATGGGCGAGCTAAATTTCTTTCTTGGATTGCAAGTGAAGCAACTTGAAACTGGAATATTTATCAATCAATCCAAGTATGCCAAGGAATTGGTAAAGAAGTTTGGAATTGAACAGTGTTCAACTGTATCTACCCCCATGAGTACATCAATCAAGCTTGATAAAGATGAAGGGGGAATCCCGGTCGAGGTAACAATGTATCGAGGCCTTATTGGCTCATTGCTTTATTTGACTGTCAGTCGACCGGATATCATGTATTCAGTTTGTTTATGTGCTAGATTTCAAGCAGCACCTAAGCAATCTCATTTCATTGCCGCCAAACGAATAATTAAATATATTAAAAGAAATACTAATGTGGGTCTTTGGTATCCCAAAGATTCAAATCTTAATCTTATTGGCTATTCAGATGCAGATTATGCAGGTTGTAGAATTGATCGCAAAAGTACAAGTGGCACATGTCAATTCCTTGGAGATAGACTAATTTCGTGGTCTAGTAAGAAGCAGACATCAATTGCTACCTCGACCGCCGAAGCAGAATACCTTGCTGCTGGCAGCTGTTGTGCTCAAATACTCTGGATTCAACAGCAGCTTAATGATTATGGAATCCGGTCGAGTGAAGCTCCAATCTACTGTGACAATACAAGTGCCATAGCCATCACTCACAATCCAGTGATGCACTCTAGGACAAAGCACATTGATGTCAGACATCACTTTATCCGAGATCATGTCTTAAAGAAGGAAATCAGGCTGGAATACATCTCTACCGATCAGCAAGCAGCAGACATATTCACCAAGCCTCTACCGGACGCTAAGTTTTCATATTTTCGAAATATTCTTGGCTTAGTAGATCTAAGTTAGTATGCATGCTTTTAGGGGGAATGATTTCTAGTATGACTTTAATAGCTTAGCTGTTACATTGCCATAAATGTTGGCATATCATCCGCCTTTAGCTAGTCTCTGACAGGCTCCGTACTAACAGCTTTGTGCTTTGAACCAAATGACATTAATTGGGCGCGGTGATTATACTCTTCAAAACTTTTTGAATTTCAAAAATACTTTTCATGACATTACCATATGGCCCATAGGTTCCTATATATACTTCTTTACACTCGTATATCAACCTTTCACCGTTGCTAAAGCTTTCATATTGCATTAAAAGTTCTATCGTATTACTTTCAAGCTTTTGCTTACTCTCTGCTCGAGTTCTTATCTACAGCCATCATGTCGATCCAGAAGACTTGCCTTGCAATCAACTTTGATTCCGTTATTGAGGCAAACAATGCAGGAATCACTGAGGTCTTCACCATGCTTGAAGCCTCTGGACTGAAGAAGTTTTTGGGAAGCAGCGCCATCTGCGATCTTCCTGTCTTGAAGGATTTCTTTGCAACCGCTCAAATCGAGCATGGGACTGTCAAATGCTTGATCCGGACAGAGTCCTACTCCTTCAATCAAAAGTTCTTCGCCAGCACATTTGATCTGCCCTCCAGGGGTTTGACAAAATGCGCGGATCTTCCCGATGGTAACTACTCATACTGGTTGAAGGAATTCTCAACCACTGATGCTCCGATCAAACTGTCGGCTCAGAAGACATCTCTTAAAGCTCCATTCAGGCTATTGGCCAACATCGTGGCCAAGAATCTTCTTGCCAAGGCTGGATCGTACGACAAGGTGACGATGGAGAAATTCCAATACATGGCTTGTATCGCCTCCAAAATCAACATCAACTGGTCAGACATATTGTTCACTACTATATGTGAAATGATCAGGGGAAAAGGGCAATCCGAGGGATTTGCTCTGCAAATTTGCCACATCTTGAGCGTCCTTGGAGTAGACTTCTCCAAGACTGAGCCTCTGCATCCCACCAAATGGCTCAACAAGTCTACAATCTTCAAGTTTCTGAACAAGAAAGAGGTTGCGGTCGACACTCTGCCTTCAACCGCAAGTGTTGTTGCTGTCACTCAACCGCTTTCAACAGTCCCAGTAGCGGCCAAACCAGCCCATACCAAGAAATCTGCCAAGCGTCAACTTATCATAAAGTCTGACTCTGAAGAAGAATCATGTGAGCACGTTCCACTGATTCAAGCCTTCAGCAAGTCATCTCCTTCTGTCTCCAAAGCAGCTGTGCCATCCACGCCTGCAGGCGAGAAGAAGAGGCAGCACAAGAAGTTAAAGTCCCTTTCTGGACTTGCTCCTACCGTTCCAACACCAATTCTGCCAACGGTCGAGACTACTACCACTACTGCTACTACTGCTCCACGTCCTACCAAGGGTGTGATAATCAGGGAAGGTGCCTCATCAACTCCAAAGGTCACTCTCGCTGATCCCAAGGACAAAGGGAAAGGTGTGATGATCTAATCACCTAAGGCTCAACCAGCAGCTACTGTAGAGCTCAACTTGATCATCTCTCACGTTCTCCGCACTGTCAAGCGTCACCTACAGCGCTTTGACAGATGGCATCATTTCCGTACTCACCTGACGCTTGCTCAAATATTTCCTAAGTGGAAAGCTCTGAACGTTATTGAGCAGAAGATGCTTCTTTTTGCTGACACTGAAGACATCGTGGAGGCTCTGGGAAGAAGACAGCTCATCGACTTGAAGCTTCGAGGAAGCCTGTTATCTCTGTTGATTAATGAGTGTGTCAAGAACTTCAAATCCAAGAGTCCTACCGCCACCGATGACTTTGTGATTTTGACTGGACTACAGAATAGTCTACGTCAAATCACTCAACTACTTCAGCACTTCCAAGCTCTTAACAACGTAAAGACGACAGCTTCAGCAGCTTGTATACAGGCTTATGGACTGGAAGCACAGGTGATGATGAAGACTTTTCTTACCCAAGATCAGGGTGAAGAAGACGTCTCTGCTAGTACTCTTTCAGATGGGATTCTGACCGGTCTCATCACTGCTGACCTGTTTCAATCATCCGCTCTAAGATCGAGTGTGGCAGCATCTTCATCGGTCGACCCCGCCTCAACCGCAGTCCAAGCAGTAATTCAACCGGAAGCAGCTGTGACTGCTCACTCATCTCCAGCGGCGACCGCTCACACCTCTCCCAGTCGTCTCCAAGATTTTTTAGAAGTGATTGAACAAGAAATTCCTGTCACCCCTGTGACAGAGGCTCCTTGCAGCAGTGAAGCAGTAGTGCCCCCAACAGAGATACCAAGCACTATTGTATCACTTGCACCTCCAGAACAGCCAGTGACTGATGCTGACCCAGCACTTCAACCGTCTCCATCTACTGAAAAGTTTGTGGAAGATCTCCTAATGGATGAACCGAGTGCTGATCCTGCTACTCCACCAACCATCTTGGCTGCAGTCGAGACCCCTACATCTCCAACTGTACCACTATTGGAAGGTCCATCAGCTAGCTCACCAGCCAGATCACCAGCATTACATCATCCTGAGTCTGGCCCGGCTTCACCAAGGAATGACACACAGAGTCAAATGCTTCAGACTGATGACTCATATATTGAAGCCATGGCAGCAGCTCTGGATCACACATTGATGAATAGGCTTCATGAGCTCCTGCAAACAGTTCGATCCTTTTCACAAGCCATCACAAACACATCCTCATGAGTTGACAATTCACGCACGACGATGATTCGGCATTTTGAGACCGTGTCTAGAGACCTTGCTCATCTGTCCAAAGAGATCACTGCCCATCATCGCACTCAAATCAAAACGCTCTCTACCGTCTCCGAACAAGTTGTCAGATCCAAAAACCGCCTTCATAGGCAGTTGAATGATCGGATGGACACTATGCAAGCTACTCTAATTGCTCAACTAGATGCAAAAATTGATACTATGCAAGCCTGCCTTGGCACTCAACTCACTGAGATCATCCTTCGACTCAACCAAGGTGATGCCAAAAAGGGAGAAGAAGAGCAACGAAGAGCAGCAGAGGCAAGAAGACGTGAAGAAGAATCCAGAAGAAAGGAAGAAGCCGACAGAAGAAGAAGAGAAGGCGATAGGTCAGGAGGAGCCAGTTGGTTCAAAAGATGAACAACTTGTCTCTTCTTTACTTATCGCAGTTGTATCTCATTTTGTTTTTCTTCAGTAGGTGTAATAAGAATGCTTATTGTAATTAATGAAATTCATTCTCTCAATGAAGTTCATTTTAATGCTTTCATATTGTTTTCGGAGCACTTAAGTTTTGTCATCACCAAAAAGGGGGAAATTGTTGAATCCGACATTTTGGTGATAACAAACAACAACTCATTGTATAGGAATGTGCTGCCAATCTTTTGTATTTCAGGAATCTACTACAACTCCTACCGCAACCGTCTAAACCCTTCAAGTTATCTACCGGAAGCTTGTCAACCGCCTTTGTCTCTCGACCGGTTGCAGTCACAAGACTATCGACTGGTTATTCAAACCAGCAGAGGATAAATCTATCTACCGGTAGAAAGTCAACTGCTTATCAAGATATCTCAAGACAAATACTTGAGACAAGACGTTCATTGCAAGATCTTTTATCAAAAGCAGAACCGGCGTATCAGAAGATCTGTTGACTCTTGCATCGAGACAACAGGTTGCACTAAAATGGCAAAAACGCAGAATGGCTACAGATAAAGCATTCGACCGTTTATATCAGTTTTGGACCCTGGAAGTTGTCTGCATTTAAAGAAGTGTACGAACTTCATGCAGAATCATCAATGCATTTATGAAGCATTAAATGTGCATTCAATGCAGCATCAGAACGTTCAAAATAAAGACGTTGATGATTGACCTATATAAAGGGAAGATTGCTCAAGAAGTGACAAGAAAACAAGCAACACGAAAAATCTCAATCAACTCAATCACTTGAATACTATCAGAAGTCCTCATCTGATATACTGTAGCAATACTTGAGCACACTTACAAGATCATTCACTTGCTGCTCAAATAAACCCTCGCCTACAGTTTATATATCTGATCTTCAAGGATCATCCTAGGGTTTCCAAGCATCTCGACCGCTCTGCAGTTTGAGAAGCTCAACCGGACTGTATTCATTATTGAAGAGAATTGAAGCTACTCTGAAAGCTTCCACCAGTCTGATAAGAACTGAGAATCTTATCTGTGTAAATCTAGGAGTTTCGGATTAGGCATTGGATAAGTCCTAAGTCTGAAGTGGGTGTATTGCAAGACGTTGTAATAACCAAAGTCTTCTAGTGAATTCCTTCCTAAGTGGAAGAAGGGGAGACGTAGAAGGATTAAGCCTTCGAACTTCCATAAATCGTGCCTTAGTCTTTACTTTATATTTATCTTATATATTGCTCATACATCGTGTTATAACTTGCTTTTGCATCACTAAAACCTCTGAACTATTTCCGCACTATTTAAGTTGTTCAAACCGTTTTAGAAGTTGAGAAAACAGATTAAGTGAACTAAACTTCACTTGATCATTTTGAAAAGAAAGAAAATAAGTTTCAGAGTGTATTCACCCCCCCTCTACCCTCTGAACCGATCCCAACACATTGAATTATTTATTTTTTATATTCTAAAATTTACTAATTTATATTCCAAAATTGTATTAATATTCATTATTTTGAATAACTCCTCACACTTAATAAATAAAATAAAATAGTAAGAGATAAATAAATATATATATATATATGTATATATATATATGTTGATAAATTTCGAATCTAATTTCTAACTTTACTTAGCTCAATCTAATTGGCCCAAATGAGATTTCTCACTTCTCACTCATAAATCAAATTAGATCGGCCCATTCTTTAGTTTAAACCTTAAAAATTTCTAGAACACCATCCTTTCAAGTGGACGCTGTAGCAATCAACGCCTCTCTCTACATTTGGTTCCCTGCTCCGGCAATCACGTGGTACTTGCATCATCTTCTTTGCATTATGTAATATAAAATAGATATATGCGTCCGGGTAATTAAGATCTGGATTTCACCGTCTTTATTGATTTTATTCATATTTTGATTGTAGCAAAATATGGATGGTTTGACTTTAACCGCTTCAAAAAGAAATAGAAGAAGAAAAGCATCAACAAGAAGAGTTGTGGCCATTCGGTGTCTTTTCTCATACTCCATTAGAGCCACCACAGGTGTTTTCGTTTTGTTCACTTTCAGATTTTATTTAGTGGTTTATTTTATTTCCTTTAAATTTAAATTTAATTAATTCTGAAACGATGAGAAACCAAGCAATTTTGAATCGGTGAGAAATAAAGTGAAACTGAGCAATTGTGAAACGGTGATAACTAATCAGAAATACCAAACTAATTAATGTTAATTTCTTCAAAATAAGATAAAATCGAAAAACAACCATTATATATAACAGATAGAAGATAGATAATTTATCTCCTTTTTAAATATAACAGATAAACCAAATTTATTCCCAGTTTCTCTCTGAAGAAAAAAAAAGGTCTGGTGGTTTTCTTTTAATAACGGAAATGGATAATTTTGTTATTTTTTCTATCAATTCACTTCAAACCAACCAGAAAAATGTAAGAATTAAAGTACTGGTTCTTAGACAAGGAAATCAAACTTCCACAATGCAAAGTTCAACAACCATTCGAAAGATGATATTCATGGATGATGAAGTAAGTTGAAAAGTTTAATTTTAATTTAATTGTTCCAATTTTTTTTTTCGGTAAAAACAATTGTTTCTTTATACCTATCGATTTGGTCAATCACATTTTATAAATTCTGATGATTTGAATAATTCAAATATAAACTTTTTTTCCTTTTAAATCGAGAGAGGCAGACAACATTTAAAAATTTCCACTAAATTGTTTAAATGAACGTGACACCTCTGTAGCACAACCAACATCTTTATAAATATTCTTTATATGAAAAAGTGTTATTATATTTATGCAAAAGTTTACGCAAAAGTGTTCTGAAAAATATAATATTCTGCCTATTTTCTAATAACTCAAACTATTGAATTTGTGTGTTTTCTGTTTCAAGGGTACAATGATTCATGGTATAATGTTTGAAAACATTATACAAATATTTGAAGATCAGATGAAGGTCGGCAAGACTTATATCATCGAGAACCCAATTGTCCAACCCATACAAACAAAGTATCTGAATGTGAATAAAAGAATTGAATTGCGGTTGCATAGAGGAACAATCGTAAACGAGGCACAACCACAGTTGATATGTGACAGCTTAAACTTTGACTTCAAAGAATTTGCTTATATAAAAGCAAATTCAGCCACTGATCATGCACATGGTAAATGTCATTATAGCTGTTGTTTTAAATTTATGAGAAAATGATTACTTTGTTTAAAGTCTATCCCGTTTTGTGCAGATGTTATTGGAATTTTGATAAAAGTTCGACAACTCATCCGTTATACAAAACAAGACAAGATCACTTTTTGTTACAGAAGGAAAATAATTTTGATGAACTCAATGTAAGTTCATTGACCATAATCACCTTATTCAACAATTATTTATAAGTATTTTTTCTTGCAGGCTCCAAATTATCACAATAAACTTATGGGATGATCTGGCACTAAATGAATGACAACTTCTGGAAGAAAATCGTACTCAGAACTCAATCGTGGCCTTCTGTAATCTTAAAATGAGTATATATAATGGTATCGTCATTAAAATATTTAACATTTACTTTTGTTATGTTCACGAATAATTTAGACATCCTTTAATTAATTATACATCCTTTAATTAATTATACAGGATTTCATAAGTTGCAATCAACATTTACAACTGGAATGCTACAGAACCCAAAATGCAACGAAGTAGAAAGAATAAACTTATGGTACAAAATAAATCCTTGTTCTTTTTTTTACAAAAAGTTATTTTCTGCTACTAATGAATTTTTTTTGGCATAGGTTGGAAATTATTGTAGGAAAACAAGATTTAAATGTACTATAGGCAGAACACAGAATCAAAGAATGCGAGGAAACCAAACTAAAGTATTTGGTTGATAAGGATGCTTTTTTGAAACAGGTACAAACAATATTAAAGCTTGATATATAGTTTTCAAAAGGGATTTCCATAAGAAAACAGTCCGCAAATGCTGACAGTTTTATTATCTTAAACAGGACATGTATTACTGCTTTAAGGCAATTATATGTGAGATTGAAAATAAGTCAAAACCATGGTATGAAGCATGTGCCAATTGTCTAAAAGCAGTCACTAAAACAACAAATGAAATTAGTTGTGCAAATTGCATAAACCAAACTGTTCAAGTCATTCAAAGGTAAAACCATACACTCATATGTTATATTGATGTTGAAAATTATCTGTCAATACTTTGATACCATGACAATCTCTATAGGTATCATTTAACAATGACGGTGCAAGATAATGACACATCAGCAAGACTTACATTATTTGAAGATGTGGCTTCAAATTTTATTGGATGTTCTGTTAAGGAATACATGGAATTACTTGATAAGGTATACATGATTGTAACCGTAACTGTAAATTTTAAAGTTCTAAATTTATTGCTTACTGAACTGCCAATTGAATTTATTTACTAATCTATTCATTGAAATTATGTATTAACAGGAATCAAATGAAACAAAATTTCTCATTGCTCTTGACAACACAATCAAGGGACAACATGTGTTCCTTTTCAAGATGGATCAAAGAATTTACAAACAAAAAAATACACTGTTTATTGTAGTGGAAGCCTTCAAAAGCCACAGCCAGAAATCAACACAAAAATATCTGAAACCCAAGAGGTGCTAACCAGTTGCCGGAATCACAAAAGGAAAAAAAAGAGAGAATCATTGAAAATTAGAGATAAACAAGATGATGTGAAGGAATCAAAACTAATGACAGATGAAACAATTGAAATTAAAGATGACGAAAACATTGCTGCATTTACTCAAAGAAGAAGACGGATGTTGAATCAAAGGAAGGATGCTGGAGTTGAAGTGAATAGCATGAAAAAGGGAAATTATTGATTACTTATATTTTATGGCATGAGTAGTATTAATATTTGAAAAATCTTCTCCAAATAAAACTGTTATTATTATTATATATAAATGAATGATTATTTAGAAATATATTTCTGACATTAGTGTGTATTCTATGAATTTTTTTTTCCAATAAAACTTGTTTATTTTCGTCGCATTACTATCATATATATTTCACGTGCAACGCACGTACCCTTTTCCTAGTAAGAGTAAATACGTGGGTACTTAGATGAGAAATCAGACACAACTAAAACCCACTATATTTACATAAAGCTGAAGCACATACATACATTCGAACACAAGCTCTACTAATAAATATATACGGAAAGAAACGAGAGACCTTTCTGGTATGCCCGTGACTCATCTTCTAGCGAACTGTTCGAATTTGATGGACTTGTTTTTCTGGCCAAATTTTACCAAATACTGCTTCACATATCTTTTGTTGATCTCAAACACGAAACTCATTCCCTTAATCTGCGCAGCACATATTTCAAAAAGTCAAGCACAATCCACAACTCATAAAATAATTGTCACCACCCCATCATATATTTTGGTGCCATATATTTCATACACTCAAACTGATGACATTGGTTACTGTTGGACCGTTGGTTGATGGTTATATATCTCGTATAGTTGAGCTAATGACATTGGTTAGCATTGTATAATACAATGCAAAAAATGAAGTGCTGTCAAATGAATTTAAAATGAAGATTTGTCAACTGATTTTTTTATGTATGCTACGTTTTGAGATGATATGCATATCTCCTGCGCATAAACTAGAAAAGGTCCACACATTTCAAATCCAGTGAATGACTGCATTAACAAGGTATGATTATATATTAAGAAATTTGAAAAATTGAAATTGATGTTTCTCAAAGAAGAGTAGAAGATTATATCTTTGGTGAAGAGATATTTTGCTAAGTTCATTGAGAAAAATATACCACTAGATGGCTCACAAAGAAGGTTCTATCAGTTGGTGAAAAACTAAGTCACTAAATTCACATTTACTGCGTCCACAGCAGGGGATGAGAGGATAGCTGCTTTTGTAGGGATAGGCTGTGGAATTAGGCCATATACCCAGTTCATATGATGATTTAAACTCTAAAACAATCAGGTTAATTCAGTGGAAGGCAACTGGTAAATTCCAACTTACATGACAGTTTGATCGAGTATAAAAACAACATACAGGCGACGTATAGTTTGTTTTTCCTAGTATGACGCATACACAAATTTAACATGGAGGCTAACATTAATTTATACAACAATTGAGAAAAACAGTGACGACGCCAAGAGAACCCATAGATTCCTTTTTTCACTCTAGCTTTTGTATTTAGATGCAGCAAAGAGGACAAAGAAAATGAGTGAGTTTCTTCATGAATCATATGCACCAGACATAAATGACCACTGAAAATTTTCAAATACTCCTGAAATAGGTTATGAGTGGGGTAATGACTAATGAAGTTGATCTCATGGTGAAATCCCATATTGAGAACGAAAACAAATTGATACAATCTCTAGTATGCAAGAATAATACCTCAATTAAACAACTGGAACTAAGGCTCAGAAGTTGTCCAGTTTCTATTGTCATGCCATTAACAGACACTGAACTCTTGCCAAGGTTTTTCAGAAAGAAAGATCCATCAGCTTCCATCTTAATAATCGCCTAAGAAAAACAAATAGAATTGACATAAAAGATTTTGTTATCTAAAATATGCGCCAAATGAATCATCATTGTTCATACTGGATTTTTATCAATCTCCAACATCTTCAGGAAAAAACATGCATTTGGAACATATGGCCGAGTAATTGGAGATTATAGAACCAATCCATGTTTAGAGTTGACTTTCCATTCTTATACCAGTACAAGATTGGTTTCACGGTGAAAAAAGGAATAGGACGGCAGGAGCAATTGATGAATTTGCAAGCAAAAACTATGAAGTAAAAGAAGAATATTCTAAAACAGTTTTTATTAATTACAATGAAATTTGAGATTTAATTACGATGTTATTCTAAGTTGAAACTTCAATAAATATATATTTATTTTTTCCGACATTGTTAGCAATTTTTTATATAATACTCTCATAGTCGATGTAGTTATTAAAAGTACATTTTTTTTAAAAAAAAATCATGCAATAAATTACAAAGGTAGAACAAAGACTGTAGGTCCGAAACCGGTCTGGTTCACCCCTGAACCAGACCAGTAATACCAAACCAAGCATCCGGTTCAAATTGGTTCCAAGGTTTAAACTTGGAACCAAAACTGGTTATGAACAACGCAGTTCCAGAACCAGAACCATGGAAGCCTTAAGCGTCCCTAAGTATAATTCACAAGGAATGTTCTCAGATTCATCATCGGTTGCATAGTCCTAAAGAGGTTAAAAAAAGAAAACATTAGCACACCTGCCGCCTAGATATTTTATTAGCTCGCCCTTCTTTCCTCAGGTCGATATCAACATCAGCATCCTCTGTCGATCTTCCAAGCACAACCTATATTCATTAAGCATTCATCCAGAAAAATTAAAAAATGCCTAAATTAACAATTAACCAAACTAATCAATATGATGGCATTAAAGGACACAAAATGATGGAAAAAATACAGTGCCCTGTATTAAATTAAGGTCAGCTCATAGGACAAAAAAAAGGGTTTAACTAGACATTACCCAAGCACCAATGAAATCATGATCCATAAAACAACACTAGTTTATATATGGACCATAATTAAACAATGAAGCAATGGAAATCAAGTGCCTCCCAGGAAAACAAGTGAACGAAAACAAAGAAATCAAATAAGAAAATCATTTCTTTGTCTTATTTCCTACAGGTCAGGATAAAGAACCTCAGGCTTCCTGATAAAATGCCTCAGATGACGGCCATATAAGACAGCAAGAGCTCCTTGAGACATCATTACTCTTTGCAAAGAGGAACGAGCACCTTGTTCCAACCTAACGATTGTCCTCTTAGTATCATCACACATATAACTTGTAGCTGGGATTTAAGATAACAAGATAACAAAATGAGTCAGTCGTTACCAAGCACCATAATGGCCCTAAAAATGAAACTCTTCGATTGAATTAATGCATGCAACCATTCACGGAAAACTTCATTTATAGACAAGCATGACTCACGATGCTGAAAATACAGTACAAAATGTGGTTTGACCCATATTACTCTGTAAATGCATAAATGCGATAAAACATGAGTCTACTTTTAACAAAAGACGGTGCAAGGAAATTAATATAAAAAGTTATATGCTATTTATGAATGTCATACAGAGAATACTTTTGATTTGGGATGAAAATAACCTAACATTACATGAAGAAAATGAACATGTTAAAACGATAAAGGTATGAGTTCACACTCAAATTATGAAGTGAAAGTCTTCGGTATTGGAGGTTGATATTTGCAATATGATAATGATGGTGTCTGGGCTCATATAAGACAGTTTGAATGCATTACAACTGACTGAGCACAGCATATATTACCTTGCTTAGTAACACCGGAGTCTGGCTCATATGGATCTAAGTCCATCTCAAGTATCTGTAAGCATAGGGTACAAGATCAAACTCAAGGAAAAATAGTTTTGCTGGGCCAACACTTAATTTAAAACCAACAATGTCAAGATGCTATACCATAGCTTCTATGTCAGAAAAGTAAGGCACTTCAGCATCAACCAGTGATTCTTCCTGATCTGACCCCGAGGAATTATCAACTGATTCAGGAAATGCCACCGTTGATGGGCTGTCTCTCACCTGTTCGCAATGAATACACTAAGTAAGATATAGATGCTAAAGCAATCACATCCTCCAGGAAGCAAGATACATACTTAAAAGCTAAGGGAAAGCAAAGTACCCTCACAGCTACTCCAGAAACTTCTTTCTCAGTCAACCTATTGCTAGGTGTATTTGAAATTGTGTGCGTCAATCCACCTTTACTGGGATCTCCATTGGCCTTGTAGGCAAACCCAGGAAGTAAGGTGTTGGTTCTAGAATCAGCCATTTGAGTTTTCGCGGAGAAGCCAACAAGTTGGTTAGTGGAATGTGATTCTAGCGACCCGTGTATCCCAACCTTCTGAGGTCCTCCCAAAGCATTCATGCAATCATTTGATTTAGTCGGAAAATTAAAAACTTGTTCGTAATCCTTCCCGTGAGCAGCGGCAGATGCACCTATGGAACCCCTGAGGTCTGGTTGTGTTACAGAAGAACCAAATGATGTGGAAGGATGGATTAGCAAGAATATATCATCATTGCATGGAATTTCCGTATCCTCAGAGTTCAATGTGCAGAAGATCTGGCCATCACTGAGTTCAGTGATATCAGAAGACTTCGAGGGAACATTAACCACTGGGTGCGGAGTTACTTGTTCTTCTCCATGAGAAGAGGATGCAGTGGCTTCCAATACCATTGGACTTGCAGTTGGAGAAATCCTAAAAGTAGATTCTGAAACAATTACAGCCTCAATATTAACTACTGCAACATCATTGTCCTGATTGTCGATATGAGAATCTTGAATAACTGGTGTTATAGTATTAGAACAATGTTGATACTCGGAATTCATTTCCTCCACATCCATCAGGAGAATCTCACTCTCATTTGAAAGGTTCAAAAGTGAATCAGGGTCTGCAAATTCAACTGTGTTCGTAGCGGATCTATTTTCCAGACCATCTGCACTATCATGAAGCATATCATCAGAAACCTGATCCACATCTTGCAGGCACATGCCAGGCACAGGAGGAGCCGATATGTCTTGTACTCTCAAGTGACGTAAGTGAGGTTGTTCAGATGCAAATGCAATTTCTTGAAAAGAATAGTCATCTGATTTGGTGGTTTTAAATGGTAAGCCCTCAAATTCAATCGAAACATTTCGAGTATTTTCATTTCTTGAACAATGTTTGAGACTAAGAGAGCCATTTCTATTTTCGATATTTGCATTCAATATATTGTTTCCGGTACCTGGTAATGATGGAGAAACATTGTCATCAAATCCATAACGTCCGAGCATTCTGTTCGTGCAATTTTCTTCAATGGAATGTGGACATAGAGTTTGAGATACATTAGTTGTATCCGAAGCCGCAGCAATATCTCTTACCGATTCTGGAAAGGCATGCCGTAGAATATCCAGGTCTTCTTCCTGTAGCCGCAAATCATCTGAAATACTATCTCCAAGAATACAATTTTCACCCATAGAATTACCATCAAGTGTCACCCGCTTCTGAAATTCAGCACCATGCCCACTGAATTCAAGAGGATCAGGTTCGAATAAACCTAAATCAGAGTTACTGAAAAATTCGCTACGAAATTTTTTTCGCATGGCATAATACTTCCTTCGGATATTCTCCAATTTCCTCTTCTGCGAGATCTCTTTATTTCCTTTCAAGTTGTTCTCTGATCTAATAAACTTCGATGAAGGATTGAAGCCAGATATCTCAAGCCCAAACATGTGAACAGAAGATTGACCTGAAATATCTGGATCATAGAGAAGAGAATGCCATCTGTCACGCAGTTCTCGTAAAGTAAATCTGCGAGAAAATTGGACTGCACCTTTAGCGAGTGCTTCCAAGGATGCACCACCCTGACAAGAGACAGAAAGTATCAGAATTACTGCATTGCTAGAACAAAGGTCTAATAGTAATTGGCCAAGAGCGTGCTGCAACAGTTTATTATCAGTAGGGCAGAAAATTATAGGCTTAAGCACTGACATTCACAGTAATTTATTTTTCAGTATCTCTATCTACCCATTCATTTCGTTTTATTGTCATTGATAAATCAGAAAAGTATAAGAAACAGTGAAACATCAATATGATAGACAAATATGAACTATGAGGTCATAGACAATGGGTTGGACAAGAGCAAATGCCAGAGTTTTGACAACTGGAGTTCATCAAGTAGTTGGGAGATTATTGTGACTAGTTTATAGGATTTTTCTTAGTTCCTACTAGTCGACGTGAGCTCCAAACAATTGGGATTATTGGCAAGCACCATGCAGGGCTGGCAAGGTTGGAAGTGTAACTAAGAGAATGAAACGTATTGGATTTAGCACGATGTCAGAATAAAAAGCCTGCAGGGAATCAGGAAAATAATGGTGCAAAAATTATCATCGTTGGACCAGAAAAATAGAAATTCAAGCATGGACATTCAAGTCAGCCATAAAGTAAATAGTAATAGCATTCTAGGCAATTTATTTTTCATCTTTCCATTCCTTTTCATTTTTTTCTGGTTGTTTTCAATGTTAGAAAATGCATAACAAAGGAGGTCATAGACCATTGACTGGACACAAAAGAATGCCAGAGCTTTGAGGAACACAAATGTTGTGAATAATTTATAGGATCAAACATGAGCTCAAGAAATTTGGGCTCCCATGAAATCACCAACTGGCTCGGCAAGCCAGAAGTCTGGCCAAGACAAAGAGAAGTATTAGATTTAGAATCAAGAGTGTAAGAGTTAATAAAAACCAAATTCTAACCAATGGTTGTCATTAGACCAAACTATACATATTCAAGCATTCCTAAACCAACTCTCAGATCATCTACGACACACTTGCATTCACAACAATATGTTTATGAGTCTTCATACTCTCTTTCCATCTAATTTTCTGATGATTTCAATAAAAGCATAAAAGATACCAATATGATTGAACTGTCAAAGGGGAGATTTCCGCAGAGTATTGAGAGTAAGAGTTAAGAGAATTTGTGTTAATTTATGAAGGGCAAGTACCAGACAGAGCTGGAAAGGTCTGAATTCTAACCTGAGGCTTGCAAATGAATCTAAGCCTGTTCTGCTACTAAATGACACTTTTTGCTGAAAAATGTCAACAAGATCATGATAGAGGTGTATACCGCGTATTATACACAAGAGGATATTTACATTCCCATAAGGTAATTGCACTCCTGATGTCATACTTGAGATAGACAATTCAAACCCTATTTAGCTTCAGAAGGTTGCTTGGAGTTTCTGTCGCTCTCCTTTTTTCTTAAACAATTCATCAAAAGCAGATCTTTAAAACTGATGACTTTAATTTCCCCAGGCCAAATCACAACAATAAGCAAACATCATCTACGATTGATATGTTTTTCTTAAATTTTCAAGTGACAAAACTGGCTGACATGAAAGAGATACTCCCTGCTCACCTCAAGGTTTAGTCCTCAACTAAAAAGACTGAACATAACATAAAATTTTAGATTTTATCATCCCTATCTTACTTTCGATATGTGCTACAAAAAAGAGAGAATCTTTGCATTTTTGTAAACATTATCTAGCACTGTGATTCTATTCCTGGCCATCGAAGATGCTAGGGAGGGGGAGAGGAGGAAATACAATATCGCAAAGAAGCACTCTCAAGATTCAATAATTAGACAACAAATATGCAGATGAATCGCGAGAAACAAAAAGCAACAAATCAAGCTGTAAAGCCACAAATATCAAATATTGACAACTTCACGCCAAAATCTTATGCTTTCGCAACATAATGTTGTATCAACAGCTACTAGATTCAATTGATTCAAGAAAAATTACCTGAGATTATGATTTTCCTTGCAAAAAACTTTTTTTTTTCCAAAAAAAAACTAAAAAAAAAAAAAAAAAAAAAAAAGGATGATACGAACCAGAGACATCGATGAGAGGGACGGGGACGAAAACCACCATAAATTACATTTACCTCAACTGCATTCTTCAACAAGAGATCATCTTCGGGAATCCACGGAACCACAATAGCAGGAGCTTTCGCCATCGAAATTAGCTGACCATAAAACCCTAATCACACAGAAAAGAGTTGCCTGCTCCCTATACCGTGGTATCTAATATCTATATTGGGGTATTCTTTTTTAGAGGATTTTTTTAGTGCCAAGCGCTTGAAATATTGAAAATATATATATACTTTGGGAATATGTAATAGATGTCTCAGTTTATTAATATTTTCATATTTCAGTTTTAGTCATGTATGTTTCGATTTTTGGTAATTTTGATCTTTTTTATTCGAAAATGCTTTCGTGGCACTATACACGTCAACTCCACATCAGCACTGAATTGGTGCCACGTCAGCGCCACATCGAAAAAAGGACTAAAATTGCCAAAAAAATAAATATAGCGGACTATAACTGAAATCTGAAAATATAAAGGACTGAAATCGCAAAGTGACAAACATATTGGACAAAAAAAGCAATTTTCCCCTTGAATATTTGTTGTTCCTGCACTTAATTAGACAGTTTTTTATTAAAATTAAAACTATAGTACGAAAATACATTTTATCTTTATTATAATAATTTTTATATATACTCAAACAGGGCTAATAGCATTTTGACTCCCTATGAAACATCAAAAGAGCATAAAACCCCCTATAAAACATTAATAAGCTAAAAACAACTTTGATGATGTCGGAATTTTACCTCGGGTTCGGTCTGGTAGAATGGATCCTCCAATTCCTTTATAGAGCAGGTCGGGTCGGGTATGGCAGAACTGCACAAGCAACAGCTAGGTCAAGGGGCGCCGAAAGTGTTTTCGGCGTGACCCCTCCGATGCCTAAGTCAGTGTCTTGAAGGCAGAGGGTATGATTAATGCGAGAATGAGATATATGAGTACGTGAATGTAAAAGTGAGTAATAAATAATGAATAAAACCATAGCAGTACCTGTATTTATAGGAGAAAATAGAATAAGTTACCTAGTAGAATTATAACACATCCTGGACTAGGACTTTTCATCCATTGGGCTCTTCTTAAGTTTATCTCTATCTTGTGAATATTTGAGAAGATCCATACTTATCCCACATGTATCAGAGTCTCACTCGAATTATAAAAAAGATGCGTACAGCATACTGGGCCCAGCCCCGGTCGGCCCATTGAAGCATAACCTAGCTCGGCTCATTATGACCAGCCCAGGTCATGACAAAGCCCAACATAGCTTTGGACTGGACTGGACCCTACCACCTTGGGCTATGCTAGGTAAACCCATTATAAACGGGCTCGGGTGGAAATATTTTATCGGGGTAACAATAGTACCTCCCTAACTGGTCTAAAAGAAGAATGAGTTTAGACCAATTACTCAGTCCTGACCCCGTTCTATACAGGCTTTGTGCAGACAGCCCAGAATTGAATCCACGAGATGTGTTTCTTTGAACGGTCCAGATCAAGATCCGCGTGATGTGCTTTTAATGGACGACTCAGATGTCTTAGGATGGTTCATCTCCCGAAGCCTTAGTGGCTCTGACCTGTCCCGTCCCGAACCGTAGATCAAGAAGCTAATCGACGGCTTAGATCATCTCACCTCCTCTATAAATAGGTCAGTAAAAATTTTGTTTTTTACTTTTCACTTTTGTACTGTCACGCTGCCAAAATTTCAAGAGCTCCCCCGACCCGGACTACTTGCTCCCGACCTGCTTATTTACTTACCGAGCTTCAACTGTTCCACCTGTAAGTCTTCCTTTCACTAGGTTAGTTAACATGTCTTCCCCAGATGAGACCTCTATTAGAAAAATAGTAGAATTTGTTGACGCACCCAGCTCTCCCCTTAACAACCCCGAGTCCTCCGACTCGGATAATCCAAGCTCAGACCTGGATCTGTCGGAGACTCGTATAGAAAAATTAAAGCGATTGCACAAACTCAGGTCGGATGAGGCCCGATTATCTGCCAAAGGGAAACAATGGTATGAAGTCCTGGCCTCCCATCTAAGTCCAGACCTGGGTCCCCTCATTAGGAAGAAATCGGGAATGCCCGATACCTATGATCTTATAATCCCGGGCCGTAAAGACCGGGCTCACAGACCCCCTCCTAATTTCTTGAGCTTCAGCCTAGATCAAATCAAGATGGGTTTAAGATTTCCAGTCCCGAACTGCATTTCCTACTTATGTCAATACTTTTGTGTGTGCCCGAGTCAATTATCCCCAAACTCTTTTAGTTCAATTCTATCATTAGGTGTACTTTTCTGTTTCTTCCGAATTCCCTTGGACATAGGAAATTTCACTTACTTCTTGCAAATTAAGAAAACCGCCCCGGGCCGCTTCTATATTTCCATGCGACCCGAATACCCCTTTTTGAAGGGTAAGCCTAGCTCCCACAAAGGCTGGACAAACAGATACTTTTTTGTCAACCCCAACCAGCCATGGGAATGCCGGTCTAACTGGGCTATGAACTTTACCAGTCCTGAACTGCCAGCTTTACCTACTCACAACTTTACCAATTTTATCAATACCATGTCTGCGCAAACTTTTGATATTGAGAGCCTGAATGAAGAGGATCTGCTCTATCATTATGGCTTCAGTGGGAAGGGAGTAGAGATCCAAGGGGATATAGGTAGTACCCCTGTACCCGTGCTATCCTTATCTTAGACTGATTCCCCTTATGCCTTTGATTTACCGTATTTTTATCTATGTATACATTTTTTATTTTCAGACGACAGGATCAAATCTGCCGCTATGCCTGCCAACTTCAGAGCTGCACTGAAGAACTTGAAGAGGAAGAAAACAGAGGACAGTGAGGCCATAACTCATCCCGAACCTCCTCCCCCTGAACAGTCAAAAAAGAAAGCTTCCAAAACCAAGGAAAAGCCCAGCGCCAATCTTCCCGAGCTTGAGCAGCCGTCCATTGTTTCCTCGTCCAGAGCCCGTGGCAAAGAACCCATAATCGAGTTCGGGTCCTTACCTGACGCTGAACCTCAAGGAATGCCAGATCAGCCCGGGGTCCCAGAGATGTCATTTTTCTCAAAGCCCGACCCCCAAGGGTGCCTCGGCATTATGCAGAACCTGATTTCTCGTTCTGATTTAAAAATCCTTCAAGGAGTGCCTACCTTGGAGGCTGAACAGAACTTCGCCCTTGCATCCCTGCAGGTATATTGCATTTTTTGATCTTACCTTGTATACGGAGCTGTCATGTACCGAGCTGGGTTTTAACCTTCATGTTTTCACAGGCTCTAGCTTGGGGAGGGGAGATTACCAGCCGAGCTTTAAAAGACCGGGAGGAACACAACCTGAACCAGGAGGCCTTCGTTGCTCGGATTTCTGAGCTCACACGAAAAACCCGGGAAATGAAGGCTGATCATGATGAAAAGGTGACCGAGATGAGGGTGGAGATTGAATCCATACGGGATGCTCTGGAGGCTGCTCATAAAAAGACTGCCGAGCTGGAAGTGGACAAGATTGAATTAAAGAACCAAGTACGGGCCCTGACTCGGGAACTTGAGGCTGTGAAGGAGGTCGGGAAAAGAGAATGCTTGAATTCCGCTGATTTTGCTAACGCCGTAGCTGAGAAGGCAGCTACTTTTTTTGACGAGGGTTTTAAGGGGTGCTTAGCCCAGTTCAAGGCTAACGGGTATTCAGAGACCGAGCACCCCGCCCTTTTCCTAGACTGTTCCAAGGCCCTAGATGACATGCCTGATGAGGATTCCGAGGAGGCCGAGCCGGAGAGAACAACAAGTCCCGGCCAGAGCTCGAGGCCACAGGATGCCCCCACCCCTTGATTATTTCTTCTTCTTGCTCTGAATTGTCTAAAAACATGATATGAATGATACCCTGCGTGGTCATCAATTTTTGTTATTGCCCAGGTCGGGCTGATACATTGTTGCTATGAATGAACGTTTATTTCTTATTCTCTTTTTAGTTCGGGTTTCTTTACAAAATGCGAGAAATTTTACCAAGTCCGACTGTTTTAAGGCCCCGATCTGCGTGTGCCCGGACTGTTTTAATAACTGAAACCAAACTTATCATGCAAGTTTATAAGGTCCCGACCTATATATGCCCGAACGGACTTAATAACTGAGCAAACTTACGCAAGTTTATGAAGTCCCGGCCTATATATGCCCGAACTGACTTAATTACGGCAGGGCGATAATGAATTTGTTCAACCTTAATTCAGCCCTTGAGATCGATCCCTATTTAAACTTTTAAGTTCTAAGTACCGTTAATGGAAATTGTTTTGATGCTAGACCTGCTTACTACCGAAGTAGTTGATGTGCTGGACCTGCTCAGCTATTAGGCTCTAATACTGATATGGGTTTTAAGTGCCAGACCTTCCTGGGCTTTGAGACCACTGATGTGGATTTTAAGTGCCAGACCTGCCTGGGCTTTGAGACCACTGATGTGGATTTTGAGTGCCAGACCTGCCTGGGCTTTGAGACCACTGATGTGGATTTTGAGTGCCAGACCTGCCTGGGCTTTGAGACCACTGATGTGGATTTTGAGTGCCAGACCTGCCTGGGCTTTGAGACCACTGATGTGGATTTTGAGTGCCAGACCTGCCTGGGCTTTGAGACCACTGATGTGGATTTTGAGTGCCAGACCTGCCTGGGCTTTGAGACCACTGATGTGGATTTTGAGTGCCAGACCTGCCTGGGCTTTGAGACCACTGATGTGGATTTCGAGTGCCAGACCTGCCTAGGCTTTGCAAAGTATGTTTCAAAAAATTGTTTTATAAAAACAGACCAAAACTTTTCAGCGCCATATTTCCAAAATAAAATTGACACTAGACAGGAATGATCCTAATGTAAACAAGAAAACTTCAAAAATATAAATAACTGGTTAAGTGCCAGTTTAGCGAAAAATAGATAACATGATGAGGCCCGAACTGAGCTGTTAGGGATAATATTTTTTCAAGTGCTGCGCGTTCCATGGCCTTTTTCCCTTTTTACCTTGAGCATCTTCCAACTAATATGCGGCTACTCCGGCTTTTCCTATCACTTTGAATGGGCCTTCATACTTAGCTTCTAACTTTCCTCGTTCCCCTTGATGTTGTATTTTTCGCATAACTAGGTCTCCTTCTTGGAAAACCTTGGGGTATACTTTTTTGTTGTATGCTTGGATCATTCGTTTGCGATAGGCTGCTAGCCTAATTGCAGCTCGGGACCTGTTTTCTTCGAGTAAATCTAGATCCATTGCTCGTAATTCTTGATTATTTTCCCCATACGCCATGATTCTTGCACTCTCTTGCCCTATCTCTGCTGGGAGCACAGCTTCAGTCCCGTATACCATGCTGAAAGGGGTTTCACCTGTACCAGACCGAGTTGTAGTTCGGTAGGACCACAATACTGAAGGGAGCTCATCTGCCTACTTGCCCTTAGCCGCATCCAGTCGTGTCTTGAGAGCTTGGACTATCGTTCTATTGGTAACTTCGACCTGTCCATTCCCCTGTGGATACGCGACAGAGGTGAAAACCTGTTCAATCTTCATTTCTTGACACCATGCTCGGACTTTAGATCCACAGAACTGTCGCCCATTGTCTGATACTAGCCTGCGAGGGATCTCAAAGCGACATACTATATTTTTCCATAAAAAATTGAGCACTTCGTTCTCCGTAATCTTCGCAAGGGGTTCGGCCTCCACCCATTTGGAAAAGTAATCGACTGCGACCAACAAGAATTTCCTTTGTCCTGTGCTAACAGGGAATGGCCCTACTATGTCCATCCCCCATTGGTCAAAAGGGCAAGCAGCCACCACTGCCTTCATGTATTCTGCAGGTCTCCACTGTAGGTTAGCGTGTCTTTGGCAATTATAGCACGAATGAACCAGATCTGAGGAGTCTTTTCGCATAGTAGGCCAAAAGAAACCAGCAAGAAGAGCTTTGCGAGCTAGGGCAAGACTGCCCAGGTGACTTCCGCAAGATCCCTCATGAATTTCTCGTAATACGTAATTTGCCTCGTCAGGGCCTAAACACTTTAACAAGGGCTGAGAGAAAGATCTCTTGAACAAAATTTGATCGATCATGACGAAGCGAAGAGCCCTTCTTTTTACTTCCTTGGCCTTTTTGTTATCATTTGGTAATTCCTTCTTAGTCAGATATGTGTGTATGTCATATCTCCAATCCCCTTCTGGTACTTGAGTTAGCATATCATCAAGAGTCTCCAACTGAGACACAAGTTCCCGACCTGCAACAATGGGATCAGGCCGATCATTCAATGCACTAGCTAGGCGAGCCAAATGGTCGGCCTTGATGTTCTCAGCTCGGGAGATTAGCTCTAAATTCAGCTCGGTGAATCCTTCCTTAGTTGTGTCTAATGCCTTAGCATATTTCCTCATTTTATCATCTTTGATCTCAAACTTTCCGTTGCTCTGCTGAATAGCTAGTTGGGAATCGGAATATAGAGTAGCCCGGGAGATACCCAAATTCCGTGCTGCCTTAAGTCCGAGTAGCAATGCCTCATATTCTGCTTCATTGTTAGAGGCTCTGAAGTCCAATCTGATTGATATATTAGTTTCTTCACCCCAAGGTGAGATGATCACGATTCCAGCTCCGCTCCCTGACTGACATGATGACCCATCTACAAAAATCTTCCATAGCTCTTCTTGTTCTAGCTGGACTGTCTCTGCCAAGAAGTCAGCCAGGGCTTGAGCTTTTATAGCTGTTCGAGGTTCAAACTTGAGATCGTACTCACTCAATTCTGTGATCCATCTGACCAGTCTACCTGATGCATCTGGATTAGTTGCAATTTTTCCCAGGACGCTATTGGTGAGCACGGTGATGGGATGTGACAGGAAGTAAGGCCATAATTTTCTTGCGGTGATTACCAGAGCTAAGGCAAGTTTTTCTTGGGTTAAATAATTGAGCTCGGCTCCCTTCAAGACATGACTCACAAAATAAACAGGCTGATGATTTGCCCCGTCCTTCTTGACCAGGACTGAACTGGCTGCTCGGGGTGTGACTGTCAGATATAGGAACAACTCTTCCCCTGGAATAGGCTTATTCAACACGGACAATTGTTTTAAATAGGTCTTCAAATCCTGGAAGGCCTTCTCACTTTCCTCATTCCATTCGAAATTTTTGGTCTTTCGCAATGCCTTGAAGAAGGATAAACTTTTATCTGCTGATCTGCTTATAAACCGGGCTAATGCGGTAATTCTTCCTGTTAGCCTTTGTACTTCCTGTACATTTCTGGGCGAGCTCATAGAAATGATAGCTTGGACTTTTTCAGGATTTGCCTCAATTCCCCTTCTCGTAACCATATAACCTAGGAATTTACCAGCCCGGACTCCAAAAGTACACTTGCTAGGGTTTAGCTTCAATTGATAATTTCTCAATGTCTGGAATGTTTGAGCCAGGTCGGTGATGAACTGGTCTGCAGTTCGGGTTTTGATCAGTATATCATCAACGTATACCTCAATGTTTTTCCCAATTTGTTGCTCGAACACTTTGTCCATTAGTCTCTGATATGTTGTCCCGGCATTTTTGAGTCCAAACGGCATGACCACATAGCAATAAGTTCCAGTTGATGTGACAAAACTCACTTTGTCTTTGTCCTCTTTTGCCAAGGGAATTTGGTGATATCCCTGATAAGCATCCAAAAAATTGAGTAATTCATGCCCTGCAGTCGAATCAACCAGCTGATCGATTCTAGGTAGGGGGTAACAATCTTTAGGGCATGCTTTATTCAAATCTCGAAAATCTACACACATGCGCCATTTTCCCGTAGACTTTGGAACTAGGACTATGTTGGACAACCAGGTCGGGAAGTGGATTTCTTCAATGTGCCCCGCCTTGAGTAACTCGTCCACCTGCTCCTTTATTACTGCATCCTTTTCAGGACCGAAGTGTCGTTTCTTTTGAATAATAGGGCGATAACCTTTTATCACATTGAGCTTGTGTTCTGATATTTCCCGATGGACCCCTACCAGGTCTGAAACTGACCATGCAAAGACGTCTTTATTTTTTTGCAAGCATTCAAGCAGTGTTCGCTTCAACTCTGTTTCCAGGGTTCGAGCAATTTTTACTACCCCGAAAGGAGGGGAGATTATTACTTCTTCAGTTTCTTCTTCAGTGGCGACAGATGTGTCTTCTATCAAGTTGATTTTTTCCATGCCAGAAATTCCAGGTCGGTCGACGTTATCAGTCCTGGCTACTTTTTGCTCTATTCTGACCTCCTCCACATAACACTTGCGCGAAATAACTTGATCACCTTGCACCTCCCCAACCTCATTACCCACTGAAAATTTCATTTTCTGATGCAGAGCTGATGCCACAGCCATGAAAGTGGTCATGGCAGGTCTGCCTAGTATAGCATTATAAGCGGATGGGGCGTCCACTATAATGAAACATACAATTCGGGTTTTGCGAGTGTTGTTTTTTCCAAGAGTTAAGGGTAGATGGACTAATCCCACAGGTCGGATGGCATGACCCGTGAAACCAAAGAGTGATGTTACCACAGGCTCCATCTTGTACTGTCCCAAATCCATTTGATTTATTGCTTCTTGGAATAAAACATTGACTGAACTGCCTGAATCCACGAATATCCGAGCTACGTCATAGTTTGCGACTGTGGCCCTTATTACCAGCGCATCGTTATGGTTGCTGGAAACCCCTTTCAAATCTTCTGGACCAAAGGCGAGGGTCGGGCCAGTATGGAAGATTTGATTCCCAATCTCCATATTTATTAATTTTCTACTGCTAGTTTTCCTAGCTCGATTGGAATCTCCGTCAGTAGGGCCTCCAGAAATCATGTTTATAATTCCTCTAGCCGGCGGAGCTGGTCTTTGATGAGCTCGGTCATCGTCGGGCTGGCCCTGATTCGGGTGATTGAAATCTTCATGGGGAGGAGCAGTCCTGGCTCTTTGCCTCGGTCTTTCTTGTTGTCTCTTGTTCGGGCGATATCCCTCTTGACGGGTCAATATATTTTTTAATTCAGCATGTTGTTGTATTATTCTTTCAATCTCTTGATCTAATTGACGACAGTTCTCAGTAATATGCCCATACTCATTATGAAAGTGACAATATTTATCTGACTCCCTGTTCCGAGGTCCCTTCTCAGTCCATGGAGGCCTTTGTGTGAGCTTCCGATCATCACAAATTTGGAGGGCTCGGACTTTACTCATGCGCAAGGGAGTGAAAGAGCTGAATTCTCCCAACAGAGCAGGTCGGAATGGTTGTCCCATTCCTGTCCCATTGCTCGGAACCCTATTGCCCTTTGGACTTTTTGGTTGCTCCCTCTTCACAGCTGCTCGCGAGACCTGAATCTCTTCCATGTTGACATATTTCTCAGCTCGGGCAAGTAATTCCTCATACGTCTCCGGCGGCCTTTTTATTAAAGATTTAAGAAAATCTTTTGTATACAGCCCTTGCATGAATGCGCTGATGAGCAGGTCTGGGGTAGCCATGGGTACCTCGAGAGCCAAGGCACTAAACCTTCGAATGTATGCCCTCAAATTTTCATGTTCCCGTTGTTTGATTGCAAAGAGACTGAAAGTAGTGGTAGGATGCTTTTTGCTACTAGCAAAGTGATGCAAAAAGGATTTGCTAAAATCCTTGAATTCCTTGATCTCCCCAGCGCGTAACGTATTGAACCATTGCTGGGCTGGTCCTATGAGAGTAGTAAGGAAAGCCCTACACTTGATCGGATCCGAATATTTATGCAGCAGAGCTGCATTCTCGAAGCGTGCTAAATGTTCCTCTGGATCGCCTTTACCATCGTACTCACCGACGTGGGGCAATTTAAATTGTTTGGGAAGGTCAGCGTCCAATATCTCCTGAGTAAAAGGAATGTTTCTGATTGTGGTAGCTAGGTACCCGGCCTGCTTCTTCCTGAGCTGCTCCATTTCTTCCTTCAATTTTTTGATCTCCTCGAGGTGGGCATTATGATCGGGGTGCGGAATATTTGCCTCATCCCTCTCTGCCAAAGCGCTCTGAACAGCCTGAGCTATTAACAACTCTAAATTAGGATGATTTCCATTCTGATCAGCCATCAAAACTCTTTTTCTTCAAATTCCCACAGACGGCGCCAATTGATGATGTCGGAATTTTACCTCGGGTTCGGTCTGGTAGAATGGATCCTCCAATTCCTTTATAGAGCAGGTCGGGTCGGGTATGGCAGAACTGCACAAGCAACAGCTAGGTCAAGGGGCGCCGAAAGTGTTTTCGGCGTGACCCCTCCGATGCCTAAGTCAGTGTCTTGAAGGCAGAGGGTATGATTAATGCGAGAATGAGAGATATGAGTACGTGAATGTAAAAGTGAGTAATGAATAATGAATAAAACCATAGCAGTACCTGTATTTATAGGAGAAAATAGAATAAGTTACCTAGTAGAATTATAACACATCCTGGACTAGGACTCTTCATCCATTGGACTCTTCTTAAGTTTATCTCTATCTTGTGAATATTTGAGAAGATCCATACTTATCCCACATGTATCAGAGTCTCACTCGAATTATAAAAAAGATGCGTACAGCATACTGGGCCCAGCCCCGGTCGGCCCATTGAAGCATAACCTAGCTCGGCTCATTATGACCAGCCCAGGTCATGACAAAGCCCAACATAGCTTTGGACTGGACTGGACCCTACCACCTTGGGCTATGCTAGGTAAACCCATTATAAACGGGCTCGGGTGGAAATATTTTATCGGGGTAACAAACTTGTGTTCTTAAATCAATGGCTCACTACCCCCTAAGTCGAGGAAATAAACTTCACGCGCCATGAATGTGAGTATTTTTGGTCTTTTCAAGAGTTATAAATCTGAGTTACCGTAAATGCCCTTTACTTTTAGATTAAAACATGGATATTTTCTTATTTCTTCCATTTTCAATTGCTTGGTTCTTTGAAGTACTTTAATGGAGTCTTCTCAAAGGGGCAGAAAATCGGCCATTTCCGATCGTTTAGATGTAAGGTATCCAACTCCTCCAGTTTGTTCTAGCAACATTAGGGCTGACATTAGGGTTGTGTTGTCCGAGAAGAAGAAAACTAAGGGCTTGTTGTACTATTGTTGCTCGACGAACCACTGTGGGTTCTTTCGTTGGTGTCACCCGGAAGATTATAGTTTGCTTCCAAATGGAGAAGAAGATGAATCTCATGGTGATTTTAGAGGTCCGAGTTATAGCTTTCATGGTGGTGTTAACAGTCGAGATAAACCCCATGAAGAAGAGGTTATGTCCACTGTGCGAGGAAGTAATAATGGTGCAATTGAAGCTGGTTACGTTCATGTTTCGTGGGTTGCTTGTGTTTTTCTTTTCCTAGTGCTTCTTGTTCTCTTGTTGAAGTAAAACTGTAAAAGCAAAAGAATATGCTTCATTTTGATGTAGTTTGAGTTAGTGTGTGTTTCCTTATGTTGTAACTCAATGTTGAAATATGAATTGCAACTTCTCTCATTTTGGGATATGAATGCTTTGATTTTAGTATTAGACTAAGGCCCCGTTTGGATTTGGTAGACATTTTTTAAAAAAAGTACTTTTTAAGCTATAATTTTTTTGCTTTTGAAAAAGCTCTAATTTTGACTTTAAAAAGTGCTTATTTAAGCACTTTTTTGGTCAACCAAACACTTTATTAAATGAAAAGTACTTAAAAAAATGCTTTTTTGGCCTAGCTTTTGAAACCAAACGGGCCCTAAGTGATTCAAAAATTTTACTCATTTGAATTTTAAACACAAGACAATAAATACTCTTAATGAAATGATTCAACAATAAGAAACACTTAAACTGATGTTGGAATCATTCAAACAAACATACTAGATACTGTGTTTTATACAATTTTAGAATCTTGAGTTTCATATTTCAAAATTAAAATTAGGCTAGAATTTGTTTAAATGACCTAACAAACATCAAAGGTCCTTGACAAAATACATCGAGGTCAGACACAAAATACAAAATTGGAGTCACTTGTAGCCTACAACCCCCATCTTTCCAACGTCAAAGAAGTGGTATTTGCAGCTGCACTGGAAGAAGTGGTCTTTGCAACACATGCACTTGAACGTGTCCCTTGACTTGAAGAAGTGATCTTTTCAGTTGCACTGGTTGTAGCTTTGGCAGCTGCATCCCCAGTCACTCTTGTACTAGAACTTGCAGTTATGCTTTCACATGCATTTGTTGTTGCTCTATTCAAATGGCTCATTTGAACCTTTCTTGAAGCATTGTCAAGGTCCTACCACCATTCAAACATTTTAATGTCATGACATAAAACTAAATATATAACAGAATATCGCACCCAAAGTGCATACCAATATTTAAGTTTAATTCTACTTATGCACAATGGTTTTAAAAGCACACATATTTCCAGCTCCATATTTTAAGGTAGCTCCATATTCCCAACTAGCTAGCTAGCAAACAGCTGCATCAATCATTTCTTCAATAATACTTGCTTCTTTCAAGTTAATCTCAACCACCACCACCAATTCCTTACTCCACAATTCAAAAAAAAATCAATATTAATTTTTTTTATAATTATATATACCCAAGTCCACTCATTAATAGCTTATTTAATCAAACAATCATAGTTATTCAATAATTAGTTAGTTGGATGTCTCTCAAGTATATATATATATATATATATATATATTACTGATGTCTCATGTTCTTGAACAGATATACTAAGTGAAAATAAATGTTATATGTTGAAAACAGAAATGAATAATTAACAACCGAGGATTAATGACTTGAGAAATATATAATAATAATTAGGAAAATAAATGGGAAAATTTATAAGTAGGCTGGCAGAAATAGAAAGTGGACAGAAAATAGAGTGTTTGTTCAATGAATATAGGTTCATCCAATATAATAATACAAGCCAGGGGTCTAAATTCTAATCATTCTATAGTTGATGTATTTATTTATAATAATTATAATAATACCAAAAACCCCAACGGTTTATAATAGATTATAAGTCTCACCCTGACAGTAGCATCAGTTGTTGCTTTGTTTTGTGGCCCACCACCTTGTGTGTGTGCTTCTTGATTAATCCCCTATATTGAAGTTATTATCAAAATAATCCGATTATAAATATGTGATTGAAATGTATATATGAAGCTCCTTAAAATATTTAGGCTCACCTCTGTCCTAGGAGCTTTTTTTGAAATTTTTTTGGGTGCTTTGTTTGGAGGCCTAGCAGTTGTTGCTCTGTATTGGGACATAGCATGCACAACTTGTGCATTTGTTCAAGATTCCCACATTGTCCAACAGCTTCTTCATTAGTACCCTGCAATAAAGTTACTATCAAAATAATTCAATTTTATAAAAATGCGATTGAAATATATATATGAACCTACCTTAAAATATTTGAATCTTGGATGTATTGGATTTTTACAAGTTGCCTTGTTATGAGATTGTTCCAAACACCTTGAACATGTATGAGTTAGACCCCTTCTTGTAGAAACACTAGTTTCCTCATCAGCTTGTCTCCTTCTCATTCTTTGCGGTCTGCCCTTTTTGCTCTTGTAAATTGGTGCATTCAGTTGTTGATAAGGTGTTTTGCAATAATCACTTTCTCCTGGAACAGCATGTATCATGTGCGAGTACACCTTTAAATATGCATCCTTGCTATAACAGTTGTGTACAAAATCTTCTAACTTCAGCCTATTATGACCAATAGCAGTGCATGCATGTGAACACAGATAGCCACATAACTGAAACATCCCACATGTACAAGTCTTTTTCACCAAATCAACCACATGTTGTGTTAAAACTCCATGGACTGACAAACACTGAATTTGATACTCATGTTCACCTGAATATATGGCAAAAAAGTTTCTGAAAAACTTTTGATTCTTGTTAATCTTTTTCAATATGTTAGGACATATTTGACCAATGTATTTTTTCATACCAGCCTTCTTCTCTTGAATTCTCTTCATCAACTTGTTTCTCAAACACTCCAGCATTGTTATGATAGGCTTGTCCCTTGCATCTATGATATAACTATTGAATGATTCTGACAAATTATTGACCACATAGTCAGACAAACATTGTGAAGAGAAATGGCTTCTAGCCCAATGAACTGGAGGAATTTTCTTCAGCCATTCACATGCTGTCTCTTGGCTTTCATTCAACTTAGGATCCACTTGTGCAATTTTCTTCAAATGCTCCTCAAACTGATTTTTGTTTCCTGTTGTAGCAGCCTTCCAAAATAAGTCTTTTAACTCTAAGCTTTTGAATTTTTTTTTGAAGTTTTGATACATATGCCTCAAGCAATATCTATGCTCACAATCAGGTACAAGTTCTTTCAATGCTTCTATTAGTCCCTTCTGTCTATCTGAGATGAAAATCCATTTATCTTCTCCCATTCCTCCAATATCTTCCAAAAGAATATGAAAAAACCATGTCCAATTCTCTATGTTCTAAACTTGTACTACTGCGAAGGCTATGAGCACCATATTATCATTCTCATCCCTACCCACAGCTGCCAATAGCTGTCCACCGTGTGTTGTTTTCAAAAAACAACCATGTAGACCAATAATTGGCCTACAACCTGCTAAAAATGAATATTTCATTGCATTCAAGCTAAAATAAAGCTTATCAAACGTTGGGGGCTCAAAATCCTCTTTCTTCTTGAGAAAAATAGAACTTCCTGGGTTATAGTTTCTCACTGTCTCACAATAATCCCATAGATGACGGTACTGTAAACTTTCGACCCCTCGAATCTTCTGGACAGCAGCCTTTTTAGCTCTTATCACTTTCCATTTGCTCACATCAACTCCACATTTCGTCTTTATCAAGTTTTTCAGCTGGTCAATCTTTATGGCACAATTATCTCTAATAATCTTCTCAATTCTTTTACCCAAATATCTATAATTTTCAAGCTTGTTCTCATTACTTCTAGCACAATTGTGTTCACCTGACATAGTCTTGATTTGAAATGTTGGTCCATCCATGACCAAAGATGCATGAATCCTCCAATTACAACTATTTTTGCACTCACCTGTTATCCTAGTCCTTTCATTTTTCTTCAACACTAATTCATAACCATGTCTAACACTATGATCTCTCAAAACCTTCCTAAATTCTTTTGCACTCTTGAATTTCATGCCTACAACAAGTGAAAAATTCTTCATATCTTGTCCATCTTTGAAAGTGGGATGCCTAGGCCCCTCTTCATCAGATCCCTTCATACTTAGATCATCATCTTCATCCTTTGCCTCACTGCACCATTCAAAGTCAGCTTCGGTTTTACTTTTTTTTCTCTTTTCACCTACTTTACTCTTTCTCCTTTTCTCATTTCTCAATTTGATCTTCTTTGAAATTTCATCACCCCCAGTATTCAAACTCTCAACAAAAATATCTTCATCATTGCTGGATTGAACATCCTTCAAACCTCCTTTAGATGATGCAACTGAATAATTTTCATCTGATGAATCATCAAATTCACTAGAATCTAAAATGCCATCATCTGAACCACTAAAAACATTAGTAGGATCAGGGTCACGAGGGTTTGGATTTTGGAAAGGAAGAGTATGATGATTACTGTCAAAAATATCATCAAATGAGGGAATGTCTTGATTCAAATGTTGGTAAGAATGATCAACTTCAGAAAAGACAGGACCAGAACAATCAAATATTTCAAAAAGTGTTTGTATCAGTTTGATGCTCATGTATTGGTTCAGAAACATGATGTTCAAAATTATTTTGGTCACTTTCATTCTCAGGTACTTGTTTAGAGGTTGGAATTTTGGCAGAAGCTGGAGTTTTAGGATCTTGGGGTACATAATCATTCTCCAACTCTGGATTCTCAAACTCTAAATGAGCATGTGAAGCTTCTTTGTTGTGAACATCATTTTTATATTCAATATAACCCACGGGACCAGATTTAACAAATTCCTCAGCTGGTACAATATTTCCCAATGGATCTAACACCATTTCAGGTTCTGCCATTGTTTCTTCAATCCATATGGTTACTAAGTCTGAATCCTTATACAATGAATACATATTTGTCACTTCCAAATCTCCATAAATACGTACCAAACCGTGTTCGATCACTACACCAGGAATTCTATAAAAAAAAACTTAACATTCAGCCTATTTCCACCACACAACTTGTACAGAGCATGTAAATCCATAAAATTAAACTCATCGAAGTTTACTTTTTTAAACTCGTTCTTAACCCCTCCAACATAAATTATTTTTGGATACATGTTCTTTCGATTAACCCGAAACTCACCTCCATACCATACATCGAAATTAATGGAAAGATCCATGCAGTGTAAGAGAAATAGAACACGAAAATGTACCGATTTGGAAGTAATAACGCCAAAATATAGCGATTGCAGTCACATTGATTGGGGATTAGGTTTTCTTTCATTTTTTGGTCAAGCTTCACGATCAAAGGTGTCTAGAACGATGAGTGAGAAATAATAGTTTATTTGGTTATATTTTAATTAAGGGCAAAAAAGTCTTCACAAATTAAATATTATTATAAACTCTAAAAAGTTAACATGGGGCACGTGAGCCATTGAATTAAGAACACAAGGTGTTTTTAGCTTATTAATGTTTTATAGGGGGTTTTATGCTCTTTTGATGTTTCACAGGGGGTCAAAATGCTATTAGCCCTACTCAAACACATCACTTACACTACAAAAAAAAAAAAAAACGGCATTTGCCACGGTTATATCGTGAATAAAATCGTGGCAAAATTGAATTTGCCACGGTTTTGCCACGGTTTTCGGAAACCGTCTAGAAAGGCTTTGTGGCAAACGTTTGTCACGGTTAATTTTTCCGTGGAAAATATTGCCACGGTTTAAAATATACCGTTACAAATTATTGTCACGGTTTATATATATACCGTGACAAATTATTCTCACGGCTTTTATTACACCGTGGCAATGTTGGCCATGGTTTTGCGAACCATGGCAATATATTGCCACGGTTGAATTAAACCGTCTCAATATATCAACCGTGGCAATATATCGGTTCGCAAAATCGTGGCAATAATATTTCCACCATTAATGCTATTATTTCCAATAATTTTTCCCGAAATATTAATAAAATCATAAAATTCACACAAATTGTCCAAATTAAATATATTAAAACCAAAATACAACCAAAATATTCAAATTTCAATTCATGCATTAGTTCGAATTAAAATATTAATAAAATCATAAAATTCACACAAATTGTCCAAATTAAATATATTAAAACCAAAATACAACCAAAATATTCAAATTTCAATTCATGCATTAGTCCAAATTAAATGCATTAAAACCAAAACACACACAAAATATTCAAATTTCAACACATATAGTAGTCTACTGACAGAACTGTGACCAATCAGAAGCCTGCTGGGTCTCGTCGTCATCCTCAGCGTCCTCGTGGTCGGGCTGAGAGGGCTCCTGAATACGCAGCGAATAATATGGAACGGAAAACGTAGCAGCACGAGTGCCTTCTGTGGATTGTTTCTTCTTCTTGTTGATCGCAGAGCATATAGTAGCCATCATATTCTCTATCTTACTCAGTCGTGCCTGAGTCTGCTTGTGCTCTGCTCGAAGCCATGCCTGAGTCTGCTCGTGCTCTGCTCGAAGCTGCTGCATCTCCAATCTCGCTGCTTGGGTCTCCTCGCTCGCAGCCTGGAGCTGTGACGCCATCGTCGACTTCATCTGACTACACCCGCGAGAACGAGGTGTCATCTCATCCGAGAATATGGTCTGGGCGGTAGACCCAATACCATATACCCATCGATGACTAACGCCACCGACGACGTCAAAATAAATTGCATTCACCTCGTTAGCCGTCGGGCAGTGCTGCTCTTCTCCGGTATGCCTCAATGGAAAGCTCTCGGTGATTCGACGCTCGAACTCTTCCTGTTTTCACAAATGATAAAGATACATGTATAAATAGTATTCAGTTGTTCAATTTATTAAATTAACTAAACTCAATTGACATAGATACATGAATAAATAGTATTAAGTTGTTCAAATTAGTAAAATAAAAAAACTCAATTGAATTACAACGTACACTGATTTGTTGGGACTTGCCATCAACAAAGGTCCCATTCAGCCGCCTGTGCGTCTTTAGATGCAGCTCGTAACTGTTCGGATCTTTATTCAGCTCCTAACGCTGCATTGCACGCACGTGTACAGATAATTACAATTAACGAAGAGTTAATATGAAAGTCATATATACACGAAATTTTGCTTACCAGGCTCGCAGCGTGAACCGCATAGGGTCGTGAGCCGGCAATGTGCTTCGCTGGACCAGTCCCTGGACCAGCAAGCTCGCTCCGTCTGTTATTCCTGTATGCCCTCGACAGCTTCTGTCACTCTTTCGTCTCCCAATGGGCAAGATAAGTAGTCCAGATCGTCTGATCTATAGTACGAGGTGCGCTGCCACGCTGCCTCCAACGACAAAGTATGCTGCGGTATGTATCTGCACACATTTGTCTCCAAATTTGTTTAATTGTATGTTGGTGGTGCGGCTCCTACCTGTACACAGCCTGTTATTGAAAGACAACAATAAATTAATTTAATCATCTTTCATGTTAGAGAACTAAGAACCGATATAAAATATTGTTATCAACTTTGAAAAATTACACAAATAACATACCATAAACTGATCCCAATAGAAGTCACGGTGACGCTCTGTCACGTACCTCCACGAGTAGCCACCGGGAAATATTTGTCGCCTAAACGATTTTTGGATGAACGTACTTGCTCCTTTCTTAGCTGGATGAAGTCTGCAAAACATATTCGATAATATTTATTATATATTAATGTATTCTTATTGAATATCCCGTACAAGTCAATTGACAAATAACTTACCCTCCGAACTCAGGCCAAATCAATATACGACATCTGGTGGGGGAGGGGGGGGCGGGGAGGAATACTTCCAGAACCAGAAGAAACATGGTGATCCATCTGCTTACTACAACTGAAATAATAGTCCGTTATTAAATTTGAAACCATTAACACAATAACGTCCCATCACCAGCCACACCACGAACATGGACCCCTGAATTATCTGTGGCTTTGTGAGTACTATCTTCTTTCGTATGAAATTTGAAACCATTAACACAATAACCCCGAAGACATTTGACTTTGGATTGTGGCCCGAGAGCAAGTTGTTTTATATCTGGTGAAATGTTAAAATCTTGGTTTAAAGTTGTCTGCATGTGCATTCCATGTTAAATAAACAATTATTGTCAGTAAACGGGAAATAATGATGTAATAACATTGAGTTGCAAAGTGAGTTTGTATTACATAGTTTTTGAACCATTGGAAAAAATGTTGTTGTAATTGCGCATCGACGTCAGCGTTATTAATGCCCGGAACACTTGATCTCAGATGGTTTTCATACATTCTGCAACCGTTAAATAAATAAAAAATCAACATTAATGGGATAATAAAAATTTTCTATTAATACACATTTTGTAATATGGTACTTACTGAACAAAGGATCTCATCTCAGCACAATTTAACAACATGTAAGTCGCAAAAGCATGATATTCATTGTTCTGAAGATGTCTAGATTTTGATGCACCAATAGACCTGCCCACAACTTTGAACACCGATAAAGTATCTGTCAATCCATCATTCACCTCAGATGTTGTGTTTCTCATTGTCCTCATGTCCCTCGTTTTGATTGACTCACTGAAAAAATGCTGACAAAATATGGAGGCTTCTTTGACCAGATAAGCATTGCAAATCGATCCTTCTACGCGTGCTTTGTTTCGAACTATTTTTTTCAACTGCCGTAAATATATTTCGAATGGATACATCAATCTGTCTTGCACTGGACCACAAACAAGGGCTTCATACGAGAGATGTATGCATAGATGTTCCATCGAGTCGAAGAAACTTGGTGGAAATATCTTCTCCAACTTGCACAAAATCAATGGCATTTGCTCGTTCAATCTTAGAATGTCACGTACTTTAATGTTGCGTGCAGTCAAGTCCGCAAAGAATAAACTCAGTTCTGTCAAAACTTCCCACATCTCTTTCGGTAACAACTCTTTGAAGATGACAGGTATTAGTCGTTGCATAAACACATGACAATCATGGCTTTTCAAACCAAACACTCGTAACTTATTCATGTCGACGCATCTAGACATTTTAGAAACATAACCGTCCGAGAATCGAACATCTTTCAACCATCTGCAGAGAGCTCGTCTTTCTTCTTTTTCGAGGGAATATATTGCCTTTGGATATCTGCCGCTGCCAATATCGAAATGCAACTCTGGTCTTATGGACATTTTGACAAGGTCTGCCCTAGATTTTGCGTTATCTTTAGTCTTTCCCGGAACATTCATTAACGTATTGAAGATGTTATCAAACACGTTTTTCTCGATGTGCATCACATCCAAATTATGTCTGACCATGTTCGAGCTCCAGTAAGGCAACTCCCAAAAAATACTTCTCTTCCTCCATCCGCCTGCCAACATTTTGGATAATTCTTTGTTATGCTCTTCAGCGTCAACTTCGTACGATGGTAGAAAATCGTATGAGTCCAACTCGTCGAGTAACTCAAATCCAGATCTCGTAGGCCTAGCAGTGTGCGACACCGTGCGCCCTCTTCTAAAAAGGTTCCTGCTACGACGTAATGGATGCTCGACGGGAAGAAACTTTCTATGGTTGTCAAACCAACAAGTCTTTCTGCTATGTGGTAGTGTAACGCCTCTGAGTCCGACATACAGTGTGGGCAAGCTTGTTTACCAGCTGTACTCCAACCCGATAACATTGCGTACGCGGGAAAATCACTGATCGTCCACATAAGAGCTGCTCTCAAAGTGAAGTTCGTGCGAGAATGAACGTTGTACGTAACAGCACCATCGACCCAGAGTGACTGTAGTTCTGCAATGAGTGGTTGCAAAAATACATCAAGTTTGTCATTGGGGTTCTTTGGACCAGGAGCAAGCAGAGTGAGGAACATGTACTCATCTTTCATGCACATCCAAGGCGGCAAATTGTAAGGAGTCATAATCATGGGCCACGATGAGTACTGCTGACCAGTCTGCCCAAATGGTTGGAAACCGTCAGCTGAAAGTGCTAGTCTCACATTCCTGATCTTGCTTGCAAAATGAGGGTGTGTTTCTGTGAAATTACGCCAAGCAGGTGAGTCCGACGGCTTAGTCATCATTTCCCCATCATACACGTGGTCGTGGTGCCACCGCATGTGTGGCACCGTTGCTTCAGATGCATACAAACGTTGGAGACGAGGGGTGAGTGGGAAATAGTACATCCGCTTATACGTGGTTTGCTTCTTATTATTCCTAGATCCACGGGAGCGACTTTGTTTATACCGCGGATGCTCACAAAATCTGCATGCAGTTAACTCGCTGTCCGGACCCCAATAGATCATGCAGTTGTTGTTGCAACAATCAATTTTCTCGACTGGAAGCCCCATATCCTTAATTAGTGTCTTGATTGCATTGAAGTTTTTGGGAAAATTGTTATCGGTAGGACATAACTCTGTCATCAATTGACACATGTCATTATAATTCCTTTAAGACATGCTATGCTCATATTTCATCTTTAATAGTCTTGCGAGAACAGACAACAATGTATGTCCGTGTGGATTCCCTTTTCAAATCTCCTTTTCAGTTGATTTGATCATATCATATAGAGCACTTGCAATGATGTTCGGCTCTTCCTCGATTATGTTGACATTGGGATCTTCGACAACATTTGAATCCTCGACAACGTCAAGATCCTCGTTCACCACTGCCTCCTCATTCACAGTTTGGAAATCATGATAAGGTTGTTCGAATCCGAATTGGTATTCACTGTGATAATATGGGTTTGGATCCGTTACAGTGGCGAAGTTAGTTGGCAAATCCTCGGTGGTCGTCCGTCTACTACTTCGAGGCGAAGATGGTGCATCCATATTAACTTTTGGAAATGATGGACGAATGTATTGTTCCCCATGATAAAACCAATTGTAGTAGTTAGGAACAAACCCATAACTGCACAAGTGTTCTTTCACCGTGATTTCGTCAAAGTAAGTTAGATTCTGACATTTCTTTCGGTTGCATGGACACCTTATAGTTCCGTCAGGTAAACATGTCGGATTACTCTTTGCAAAAGCAACAAAAACCTCTACACCATGAATGAATTCATCATTCAAATATCCATTAACAAATCGACGATCAATCCAACTTCTGTCATAAGACATATTCGTTTCCTACATGCATTAGTGTATATATATATATATATATTTGAAAGTTGGTTACAAAACATATTCAAATTTTAAATTTAATAAATTTATTCCAGGGTATAAAATAAAAATTATTATTCAATTAAACAAATTTTTAAAAAAAAAAATATTTTACAGCACATTTAAAAAAAAAAAACAATTCGTATTGCAAATAACGTACCTTGCTAGCTTGTGGATTTGAAACAGCGAATATGAGACAAACTTTTATTGTGCCGTGTTGCTATCAACAAAACAAAGAATTTCGTATTATATAGGCGTTGCAAGATTTAATTCTGAAGATGAGGCAAATTTATATAGGCCAATTGTTGCCACGGTTTTATAAAACCATGATAATATAAATAATAAAATAATGAGACGTAGAATCAACGCGTATATATATATATTTGAAAGTTGTTTACAAAACATATTCAAATTGTAAATTTAAAAAATTTATTCCAGGTTATAAAATAAAATTTTTTATGCAATCAAATTTTTTCATAAAAAAAAGTACACGAAAAAAAAAAAAAACAATTCGTATTGCAAATTACGTACCTCTCTTGCTAGCTTGTGGAGTTTGAACATCGAATAGGAGACAAACTCAATTTTATTGTGGCGTGTTGCTATGAACAAAACAAAGAAATTCGAATTATATAGGCATTGCAAGATTTGATTCAGACGGTGGGAATTTATAGGCCCTTTTTTGCCACGGTTTATATAAAACCGTTGCAAGATAAATAATAAATTAATGATACGCGGAATGAACGCGTTTTTGACGCGTGGAATAAACTTTTTCACGGTTAAATTTAAACCGTAGCAATATTTGCCACGGTTATATTATCCGTGGCAATTTTTGCCACGGTTTATTATAAACCGCGGCAAAAAAATAATAAATTAATGAGACGCTAAATGAACACGTTGTAGACTCGTAGAATAAAATTTGTCACGATTAACTTAAAACCGTAACACACTTTGCCACGGTTTAATAAAAACCGTTGTAATATTCTGCAACAGTTTTAAAATAACCGTGGCAAATGATGAAGTTTTGAAAAAGCGTAAAAGTGCCACGGTTCGATGTAAAACGTGGCAAATGTTGCCACGATTAATTGAAAAACGTGGCAATTTGCCAAGGTTTTGTTATCTGTTACAAAAAAAAAAAAAATGCAACGGTTACATGAGCCGTGGAAAATTACCACGGTCAAATATAACCGTCGATATTTGCCATGGCTTTATTAAATCGTGTAAACGTTTGCCACGGTTTAATATAAATCGTGGCAAATGCCGTTTTTTTTTTTGTAGTGTTATATCATAATTTATAATTTTCTTCAAAAATGCACGCGATTTTTTTTAGCAGATATCATACGAAGAATATTGCAATACTATAGTAAGGGTTACACCTGCAATTATTAAAAATTTTAGGATAAAACGTGCTATTATTATAAAAAATTTTAGAATAAAACGTGCTACTGTTATAAAATATAGTAAGAGCATTTTTGCATCACATGAGGATTGCAATTTGCAAATGGCGTGTCTCATTGCATAGCTCGTAAAACTTTACGATTATCTTAAAATCTTGAATGAATTGACGCTAATATTCTTTTATCTAAAGACCTTTGAATTTTTATTATGGTTTGTGTTCGGAAAAAAAAAATTATTTTGATTTAGGCTTCATGAAGCTACCAAAATTTGATTACTGCCCTTGGAGTTGGTTCTTTCGTAAAATTGTTTTTTTTTATTCTTCAAAAATTTAGTTCGACCAAGATTATTTTTCATAATATTTTTCTTTGATTTATTTGATACGTGAAATGCGTTGCACGGATATGCCAAAGTTTGGATATTTTGTAGTTGATTATGTTAATTCGATGTCCCAATTTTTAGGGTTATGTCCTAGCTAGGTATTAAAAATGTAACATTAGTTGATTATTTTGATTGATTTAGTTTAATGATTTTCCGAAATCAGTAAAATGCTTGAATTTTTATTGATTATCATAATTAATATTTAATTATGTTGAGATTAATTATGTGTAATAAAATACCCAATTATTGCTTGCAAAACTCAATTATTATCTAAAATTTTATTATCATTAATAGAGAATAATAATAAGTAAACTACATGCACTCAATTCGGTGTTTCTTATGGGCCTGGACTTGTGAACATTCTATCCTTCCAAATCTGCCAGGCCCTATATACGTTATTGGACCGAAATCGATCCACCCCACCCCCAAACATGCAAATAATTAAATTTCTTAAAAACACGTATTTAATTTTTATATATTTGATTTTATTTATATATAAAAAAAACTAAACTAAACAAGCTTGTGTACTGACCGGGTCAGACTATACTCCACCAGGTGTGCTACACCTGGTGGAGCTTAGCCGTTGGATCATGTGGGTCCCACATGATTTCATGTGAGATCTCTTGATCCAACGGCTGTGCACTCCAGGTGCAGCATAGTCTCACCCGTACTGACCCGTGTTTTAATTGGAAGGGTTATTCACATATTTACGAGGCCAAACTGAAAATTCGCAAATTCGACATATGATCTAATTATTAATCTATACTAGTAAACATATGCACACGATGTATACGTGTGCACATAATTTAAATTTTTTTATCGAATATATTGTTTTATATTTGTACATAAAATACTTTTATATAAAATATAATAAGATTTGAATAATTTATATTTAATGTTATGTTTTTTGATTCTTAATTTTTGATTATTTATTTTATTTAAAATAATTATGGTAGTTATGGTGTAAGGGTATTTTGGAGATAAATATTGGTATGTTATTCCTACAAAAAATAGCTATTATGTGTGGCTCAACTTTAATAATATAGAATATATAGTAAACATAAAGGCAGTTGACAGGTTATAACTATTGAGTCCCATTGATTTACCACCTCGAAGGGTTCATTTTTGGGATGTTAAGCTTTTTAGTTTAAAATTTTGTCCGAACTGGCAAATTTTGTACTAATTATATTTACCGCCTTAAAAAGTGGTTTAATTTGGTCGATATATTGCATTTCCAAGGAAAAGAAAAGGATAAAATCTATGTAATATAAAAATAATTCTCGATTACAAAATTAAGATGGAAGAGACGGATGAATTAAAGTATAGGTAGCTAAGAGTCTATAGGTTGGGCTTAACTTGAAATAATGATGTAGTTAGGTCTCTGGCCGAATAAATTTTAATAGTCAGAGTAATTAATTAAGATCAAATTGTGACCTAAATAAACGGTATTAACCAGAAACAACTAGTTTCACAATTGGAAAACTTTCTTAAAATTAAAAACCCTTTCAAATATTTTCATGATATATTATATATATATATATATATATATATATATATTATATGTGTGTGCCATTGTTGTCTGTTGATGTAAAGTATGAAATGAAATATTTCAATATGATATATGTCGTTGTTTGACTCTATATTATTTTAAGACATACATCGGTTTCATAGTTTCGTCGAATCAATTTGTAGCCGTTAATTAGTCACGCATTGCAATATAACATAGCCATCCCTTTTTTCCCCACACTATGTTTTAGTTGTATTCATGCAATACAACGCGCCTAATTAGCTTTGACTTCTCCAGCTACTTTTATATATTTAGCTTCTGTCTAGTCTTCGCATCCGGGAATATATATAATATAAAAATTTTAGCTTATTTTATGTTTTTTTTAAAATATATATATATATATATATATATAGAACACGTACGTTGTAACATATTTATAAATTATAATCATAATATTTTGGCGAATTATTTTAATGTATTTTTTAAAATCAAACTTCGCGGTGACACCGCAATAAAAGAAAATTTTTATTTAATTAATATAGTTTTTATAATTTAATTTACAAATATACTTATGTAAAATGTTCATATATATATATATATATAATATATCCCAAAACCACATTGTTCCAGCATTCTTCATGAGTTTGACGCACACTAGCAGTTTAATTTGGTCCCTCTCAACAATACATACATATATACATACATATATATACATATATACATACATATATATATATATATATATATATATATATGGAACAACGAATCCGGGCTAGCTAGCCAGTTGCAGAACGACTTTGAATCAGAGGAAACAAAGGCTTGTAGTATTTGATTGGTTGATTAACAAATTATAGAGAGAAAAAAAAAAGAGTGGTATATTGAAAAGAGTAAATTTTGGAGAATAAATGAAAATAGTAGGCTTCACCAGCATAGTTTAATTTTACAATATATATAGTCTGGATACTAACTTTTATGTACGTACTTAGTGATCAAATTATATATGATTCGATTGGTCGACTAGCTAGATTACTAGTTACCATGTATTACACCACAAATTACACTCGTCATTGGAAACACAATTTACTTAGGCATTTGGTCGATGTAGGATCTAAATTTTAGATGGTACTTTCAATACTGTTTGTATTATAGAATTTATTCAATTCGATATATGGGATTATATATGATAATTGATTTAATTTATAAAAAGTGATCAGTGGATCTATTTTCAAATGATTAGGGACAATTATATATCTATGCATGAAATATTAATTACACTTTATTTTCTAAAATATTAATTAGTCCTTAGTTTATTTTTATATATCACAACTTAATTAACTATCTTGAAATTTTTGTCAAACTCCCTTCACCTATATATATCCATGAGTTGATTAAATCCAATGGCCGAATAAAGTTTCAAATTTTCTGAAGAAAAATATGAAAAGCAGTACTGCTTCATAAAAATAATCTTAAAAACTATTTAAATAATCGGAGATTATGCATTCGGCATTCCCTCTCGAGAGAAACGTGAGACCATGTATCGATCATATTACTATTGCTCGAAAGATCATAATAGTACTTGATCGTAATTAACAGTGTATCTATCAATATTATAAGTTTCCTTTCTCAACCGGCCTTTTAACGGATATTTCGAAATAAATTGAAGGAAAAATAGAAAGAATAAATTATAAATGGTTAAGTTAAAATGAAATAAAAATAATTATGAAGAAAAAATTCAACATGTAAATTGAGTGGTGTCACCATTTAAAGAAAACAAATGAAACAACAAACGTAGATGCACCGAAATGATCTCATGCATCATGCCAACATTTTCAACATCTAATCCTCCTAGATAGCTTCTGTGCCTATTACAAATTCCAAGTGAATCTCGCCCGTCCAGTAATTAAAAAACAGAGGTGATCATAAATTAATTTGAACCTTCTAAAAAAATTAAGTAATTATTTAATATCCATAATTAATTTGATCTATTTATTTATATTTTCACTACAAACTAGAGATGAAATTTATGTTTCTAATTCACGAAAATTAAGGGCATGAAGCTTAATTAATTATTTTAAAGTAAAGTTAGGCAATCAATAAGGTAAATAATATCCCTATCATAGGCCATATACGCCAGGTCGGCGTGGGGGGTCCGTGTGCCATATTAATAATCACCCTTGGTTATATTATATATACCTATATGCATGTATGTGTGATATTTTGAACGTTTTAGAGGGAATCTTATACTAAGATGTATATGTGAATATCGTGAAAATATTTAATGCATTTTACAAGATGTTTATATGAATGAAACATCTTATGGTACACATGACTTGTCTAATAATAGACGCATCTAAAATACACACACATCAGCGAAAAATGCGTTAAATGACTTACATACCCCTCGATATTATCGTCAACCCTTCAATAATTAAACTCTTAATTAAAAGCTTAATACGATGCCCTCTTCTAAATGGTCCCCTCTCGTAATCACTTAATTATTATAATCACACATAATTCAAACAGGTTTAGGGAACTCTAATACCTAGCTAGCTAGGGTGTTATTATCTTCTGTTGAATAATACATAACAATAATACGAGTGGAGTTTGAATAATTGTGGTTGGTTTTAAATAAATTAAATTAAATTTTTTGTTCATGCTAATTAATTAATTGCCGCAAATTATGTTGTTGGGATTTTGAATTTTGAAAATAAAATTATTTATTTTGTGCAACGTATAAATTAATTAATTAATTAATTAATTAAGCTGGCTTTAAATGGTCCTTGCTGTCCAAATAGAATAATTTGGTGTTAAAAGGAAATAAATTAAATTAAAGGGTATCGATAATATTATTATTATTGTTGTTGAGTTAAAGGAGGTGCATCAAATTTATGATGGAACACTCTGCCAACTTTTCAAATTTACATTATTTGACTCCAAAAATTAATGGCATGAGATTTCCAGAAAATGTCTTTCCGCCAACGTACTCTACGACAATATATACAGCTAGTTGATCAGTCATTACGTATAGCATAATGCATTGTGCGATGAATTAAAATTAAATTTCACAAAATTCTTACGAGATTATCTTACGATTTCATTTTGTCAGTTAATACGATTTAGAAAATAATAGCATATATAATTTTTCTGTACGTGTGTGACTTTGAATGATCGATTATTGATTAAAAAAACAAACATTTTAATCATATATAAAACCTGATTTTAGATTGTCGCAAGTCGCAACGCATATACAACGTGCATATATATATATATATATATATATATATATATATATATATATATATATATATAATATGATACGTAAAATTTTTAAAATTTCAAGAAGAGAAATACCGATATAATGTTCATCATCAGCTCGTTTTAAGAAGTAAACCATTAATTAGAATATATTATACTCAAAAAAATATAGACCTCAATGATATAAAATTTTTGCTAGCTATAGCTCGGGATTCGGGAATTAATTTCCTTCATAAGTTCATATGAAACTTATTGCATTGGTGCATGGGTAAAAGAAGTAGGGATCATATTCAGGAACAAGAAAATACTTGCAATGATTAATTCTTAATATTAAAGTTGTATATATTTATGTTATATAGATATATATATAGTTCCAATAGATCAATGGACAGTACCCCCAAACACTACATGCAGCAATGGTACGAAAGTGATATAGATACTAAGAAAGTAGGAATTTTAGAGAAAATTTCAAATGATTAATTTCTAATAGATTCTATAAATCCTAACATCCATGAATTCATGACGCAAAAAAGGAGGAATAGGCCGTGTGGACGGGTACACTTTCCAAAATAATATATCATTACGTTGAAATATTAATGTAATTTATAAAATTGTAGTGTATTCTAAGCATAAAATGCGTAGGGCGCTGGTGTGTTTAATTATATGTATATAAGTAATAATAACATTTCTTTTTTGTCTTGTTAGATTTTAAATACCCAAAATACCTCTATTAGCTACAATAATTCTCGATCCTGTCATAATTTACAAAATAATTACACGGTAAAATAACCAAAATTTTTAAAATTTAAAAATACTAACAATATGCCGCTACTTCAACAATTATTATACTTCAAATTAATGACAATTAACCCGCAAAAGAATAACATGCTTCAATAACCAAAATGATCCTACTTTGAAATCATTCAAAATATTTGTAAACAATCTTAAAGAAAATCCCCGAAAAAATATGATCAATAAGAAATTAATTATATATATATATATATATATATATATATATATATATCTTATAGTCTATATATAAAATTTGAGGCGTCTGAATTTGTGATATCAATTGATTATTGATTTTACAAAAATATCCATATAAACTTAGAAAAAATAAAATATTTTTTCATTTAATAAAAAACTTCATAAAAACCTAACTAGTGACTATCATATTCTATCCATTTTCAGAAATTCAAATATTAATAATGTATTATCTCTAGCTACTAATTACATATTTAGTGTAGATGAATCATTGTTATCAGAACTAGGAATTTTGAATGCGTTGTGTGTTTATACAATTGAAATATTTATTTGATCATTATCCATTTTGTAATTTTTAAATTAATTTTTAATATTTTTATTAGGAGTAATGAACTCTGCAGTAATTTTAAAATAGAGATAGAGATATAATTTAAAATATGGATAAAGATAAAATTCAATATTTAATTCAATATTTCTTGCTTCTTGATCAAAGATTATCAAGAGAGAACCATTCAACGACATTAAATATACTTGCACAAATGTCCATTTTTAACAGACACGAGTACAGGCACGGGGAAGCTTTATTTGCTATATAAGCTGCTCAGCTCTTCAAAACTATATCTTCATCCAAAAATTCCATATATACAAATTTGTTTTTTTTTTTTTAAATATACCCCCTTACTCCAAAACAAACAACTGATTTTAGATATTAAAATCTATTTTTCATCACAATAGAATTCTTTTGTTTAACTGGACAATAATAAAAACATATAATAAATATTAAAAAATTCAATTGATTACCTTATGTAAAATATTTGAGAAATTTGTACTAAGTAGCACGCATTTAATTTGTTAAAAAATTTAAATTAGATTTTTTGATTTCTTTTGTATGAAAATTAATCAGTAAAAGAAGACTTGATAATATAGGGTTTTTTTTTTTTTCAATTTCAAAAATATGCTTGGTAAGTTTTCTTTAAAAAAATTTGGTATAATAAATTTGATAAGAATTTCACTTCGTTTTGACGGGCAGGATGACTTTAAAAGGTCAGCCATTTTTAATCTTCATATTGAGATGAAGATGGATTATAGTTTTTGCTTCCGAAGAAAATACACTGGTGGCCGTATTTTATTTATGATCAGTATCAATTGATTTCTCCATTTTATTTACTGTTTGAATTGTTTCATTGTAAAATCCTTTTTTTCATTACTCAACAAAGTCCTGTTATATATATATATATGTGTGTGCGTGTGTGTGTTTTATATAAAAGTTTTAAGCAGCACGCACTTCACATGTAAATAAAATCAAGCACTATAACACGCACTGAACCAAAATGTATTTAATAAGCATGGTAAAATTATGGGTTAAAATAAGTTTTACCACACAAATTAATGATTTACATACAACTATATATATATATATATATATATATATAAATTATGGGTTAAAATAAGTTTTACCACACAAATTAATGATTTACATACAACTATATATATATATATATATATATGTATAATTATGGGTTAAAATAAGTTTTACCACACAAATTAATGATTTACATATATATATATATATATATATATATATATATATATATATATATATATATATAATTATGGGTTAAAATAAGTTTTACCACACAAATTAATGATTTACATACAACTATATATATATATATATATATATATATATATATATATATTCCTAGCTAGAATCGATAAAAAGTTGCATATGAAAGTTCGATTTATCTCTTTGTATATAGCTATGTGAAATTTTCCTATTAAGTTTAAGATATGCTTAATTCGTCATTTATGTGTATAAATATATATACGTAGCTAGTGTCCGAACTTTGTCCGTTTAATCTTGAGAGAGGACGATATATATTCCTCTAATATTTCACACTTGCATGGTAATTAATTCGAATATTACAATCAAATTGTTTAATTATACACAATTCAAATAGACGTCGTGGGGATCGAAATCGACGTCCATGACAAGTACTTGTCTCTTGGAAGACATATTTAATAACATATATCGATAATTAATTTTAAGTAAGAACAATAACTAGGTAAAATAAAAGAAAATTATTATAAGTTGGAAAAGTTGATGAATTAATATGGAAGAGTGGAGGACAAATTGTGATCGAGTAAGTTTTGGTGGTTGGTTAATTAGAGAGCTAGCTAGCTAGCTAGCAGCACTTTATAATATAAAAAAAAAAAAAAAAAAAAAGGAGAGAGAAGGGAGTTGCTTTTGGGGAGGCCATGGCGGCGTGGCAGAGCTGTAAATTCTGCATCCTTTAATTTAATGCACACACACAAACACAGCCACAGAATTGAAGGATCCCATTAAATTTCTTGTCCCCAAAAGTCTTCTTCCTCTCCTTCTCTTCTTTCTTACTGAAAAAGCTGACAAATTCTCCACTCCTCTCCTCTTCCTCTTCCTCTTCCTCTTCCTCTCCCAAAATATAAAATCTGCATTAATTTATATATTTTTATTTAAACATATATCGATCGATCCCATTCGTATTTGCGGCTGGTGCTTGCTACTGTTCACATGCAAATACATATATATATATAATAATAATTTGAACAATTATTGTCCGGCTCTAATTTCTCATTCATTCGAATTATACACAGAAGTTGTCTGCCTTCAAACCCACAACCCCCACAGACACAAAAACAGTAGTACGTACCAGCTTGCTGAAACAATTTTCGCGTGGCCTGCGGGCTTCTTTCTTGGGTCGTCATTATTGTTGTAATTGCTATGGATTGTATCTCCACGACAAGAATATTCTTCAACAAATGGCTGGTTTTTTCTCACTAGGAGGAGGAGGAGGAGAAGGGAGAAGAGGGGGACTCGGAGGTAGCAGCAACCCTGCAGGTCAAGAGAGCACTAGCCACAACAACCCCCAACCTAATTCAGATCAAATTAATCCAGAGAGCTGGTTTTTGTTCAGAAATGAAGAAATTTCATACAAGGGTTTCGAGCTCTGGCAACAACCGCATCATCATCATCATCAACAACACCCCCACCAAGCAGAGAACTTCTTGCAGCGCAACCCACTTCAGGATCTTTATGCCTCGGCGGGAGGGCTCGCCGTGGGTCCCAGTCGCGGCAGCGGGTTCAATATCTTGGACGAGTCTCCAAGATCGGGGTTTTTGATGATGAAAAGCAGCGGGGGATCAGGGGGAATCAGCTGCCAGGACTGTGGGAATCAAGCTAAGAAAGATTGTTCTTACATGAGGTGTAGAACTTGCTGTAAGAGCCGAGGATTTAGTTGCCAAACTCATGTCAAAAGCACTTGGGTGCCCGCAGCTAAAAGAAGAGAAAGACAACAGCAACTTTCTACTGGTAATTTGTCGCAGAATCCAAGTCAGCAGCAAGATCATCAGGAAGAAAATAGAGATCAGGCCGGTAACATGATCAGTACTGGGAAAAGGCAAAGAGAACAAAATCCCAGTGCTTCCATTTCTCTTGGCGTAGTGCCTGCTACCACCTCAGGTAATTCATTGATAAATTAATTAAACAGGGGAAATCACAGGATTCCATTCCAAATATATATATATATATAAGATGAACAAATTACAATATAATATATAAAGAAATTAAAATCAGCTGACAGAGAAAACCCTATTCATGATTCATTCGATCTCTCTAGATCCCTTGGCTTTTTTTTTTTTTTTCCCAGTCAATACGTACAGAGAAATATATATATATATTGATGAATGCTGTTTTTAGGGTTGGAGCTTGGGAATTTTCCTTCGGAGGTGAGTTCACAGGCTGTTTTCCGTTGCGTAAAAGTGAGCGCCATTGATGATGCCGAAGATCAGTACGCATATCAAACTGAAGTCAACATTTCCGGCCATGTTTTCAAAGGGATTCTCTACGATCAAGGCTCCGAAGCTCATTACATGGCCGCCGGGGAGACTTCTTCCGGCGGTGGCAGCGTCAGCGCCGGAGTTCAACAACTTAATTTAATAACCGGAGGAACTACTTCTGCTACCGCCACCTCCGCCGCCGCCAATACCTCGCTTTTCCTCGACCCTTCTAATTTGTATCCGCCTCCAATTAACAGCTTCATTGCTGGTACGCAATTCTTCCCACCCCCAAGATCTTGATCACCCCAAAAATAAAACAAATTAAAACCACATTATATTTAGAATTAATTAATTACCTAGTACTCCTCATCATGATCCATCCAATTTACTCAAACATATATATATATATATATGTCGTGCATGTAAACCCCATTGATGGGAGCTAGCTAGCTGGATACTTCATGTTTACTTCCATGTTATTCTTAATTGTTCTCTAATAACGGGGACATTAAAAAAGAGTTTTCTTTTTTCATTATTGTTTTTCGTGTTCTTTAGTGGTGTCTTTTTTCGTCTGATTTTTTCTTTTATTTATTATATATATTAGTTTAATTTGAATTTCTCTATGCTTAATTTGTGGATTATTTGGAAATAATTACTTTTTATGGATCATATATAATTTCATCATTATATATGTTGAGAACAAGAAATATATGTTCATTCACATTGCATGATAACTAAACATAATTACAATCTACATAAATTTTACGTATAATTTCAATTTTGTTCGTGTAAATTAATATTCATAATTTTATAAAAATGTAAAATTTTTAGTCTCCATTTCCAATTTTACTTATTCCTCGATCGTGTAAAACAAATTAAAGGAAGTACTTGTGACCTTCCAGTACCGCACTCTAAATATTCTACAAAATTTAATCATGCATTAATCAAAATATTAAAAAAAAACTCGTGAATCATATATTGAATGTTTGCGTTATTATTAATATATATGTAAAACAAATCAATCGGTTTGAAATTAATTTATGGATAAATATGAAACATTTTCTCTTTCGTGGCCCTGCATGCATGTATTATCTTACATAAAATAAATGTTAGTACGAAAAAATGCGAGAGCACATACAATTAATATTTTGCATCCCTTCTCATTTAATTCTCCATGATTTATTTGAATATATATATATGCCTTGTTAGATCTCCATCACTTGCCTTCAGTGTCCCCAAATGAATATGCATATAAATGGAAGCTGGCGCTATAATTTGCAACTCATCATATAATCTATATATGTTAGGTGCATTTTCAGGTGTCTTTCTAAATCTCAATATATATATATATGCATGTATGTATGCATCAAGGTATTTATTTATATCTTACAAACTTTCACATGAATGGCAACTGTTTCTCTAAACAGAAGCATTGGGAATGTTTCCCTTATTTGGAAAGTACATACATGTGATGATCATTTGAGTACTGCTCGATCAATGTTGTGCATTGTTCTACGTACCATGCACGAATTGATGCATGAATCATTGAAATTTATATAAATACTAGTTTCTCTTTGAATGATCCTGGCCGTACGTACATTTGGATTCTGATGAAATATGTTGAGAACAAGAAATAATCTTGATGGCCATGGTAATTAAGGGGTATAATAATTAATTAGAAGTATGCATGATGTTTGGAGTATAGTATATATCATGAGTACTTAACATAAAATATGAGTTTGAAGTATATGTAGTGAGGACTAGCTAGAGATCTTTCAAATCGCGTCTTGATCTTCTTTTTTTTTTTTTTTTGGTTATTGAACAAATTAAGAACTTTCAAATTAATTAAGTTCTCTGTGTTAGAAAATAAATATCATATATATATTCACATGCACCATAAAATTGTCAATCGAATCAATAGGGCATACAAAAATAATATGGCCTACTCAACGAATTTCAGAGATTTTCCTTGTTGATGTTGGAAACATCAAACATGCATGCATGGTGGACGTTATTCAAGCTAAGCTGATATGGAAATGAAAAACAAAATGACATTGTAAACTTTCTGTTCATCCTTTCAAGATACGCACGCTAATAAAATTGAAGTTTCATCAAAATTGTCAACTTAATTATTGCTAAAATAGAAAACTCGATATATGATTTGGCATGAGTAATAGGGAAGTTATTTGTGAGAATTGAATGAATGGAGAATAACTGGATCACTCACTTAGCAAATATAAAATTGACGATTGACCAAAATTAAGCGTTAAAGAAAAAGTTTTGATTCGGCAAAATGTGTGAAAAAACAAGTACCACATTATGAATGTTTTTCATCAAGCTTATAAGTTAAAATTTTTTTGGTAAATTTTTTTCGAATCAACGTATAAGTTATTTGAAAGCTTACAAGCTGTTTTTAAAAAATGTAATGATTCATATTTTCATAAATCTTCACCATGTCCCTCCACATATTAAATATTATTTAAAAATTTTCAAATAATATACATTTTTCTAAATTAAAATATACTAAAATATTTTTTTTTCCTAATATAGGTTTATTCGTAAATTATTATCGTATATATATGTATAACATTTAAATTACCTACATAACATTATATTCTTTTTGGTAATTTTGATAATAAAAAAATCTTATAATATCAAAGCATAAATATTTATAAGTTGTTTAAAATAAATTTATCCAAACACTTTACTTATTTTTAAAATAAGAGTGCTAACAACGTAAAAACTCCTAAAACAACTTTTAAGCTCATTGAATTTATAAGCTATTTTTAATTATAAGTTTAATCAAACATCCTCTAAGCGTGATTGAGCATGATCTTTTTAGATAAAAAAAAATTAATTCAATTTTTTTCAAGAATTGTAGGACCGAAAACTTGACACAACTCAAAATTTTTAAACCGTTCATCTGCGAGCACCATGGTTCGATCGATCACCTAGCAGGGACAATTATTATTGCACCTCGACAATCTATCTCCCAACTATTGCACATCTTACAATCAATGTGATCGAAACATATGACCTTAGCTCTGATAACAATTGTAAGACCGAGCTCTTGTCACATTATCAAAAGATATAGTTGGTGGTAGCGATGCAATTCAAATCTTTTAAATAGTACAGCAGTTCAAGCGTCATGGTTCGATCGCTCGATGTGTAGCTAAAATAATTATTGCATCCCCACAAGAATTTTATTATATTTTGTTATAAAAACACGTTATTTTTCAAAATTTAAATATTTAAAAATATAATTTTTAAAAGACAACAATTAAAGTACCGAAATATTCTTTAATGGGTATTCGTGATAGTAAAAAATATTTTAAGATTTTATACTTTTACTCTTAAATTTTTTTAAGTTCATATGTTCTTTAATCTATTGATTGAATTGATATAATAAAAATAATAAAAAATGATTTTCACCTTTAATCTCGTACTAAACTCATTTAGTCTTTTATTAATTACGTTTGAAACTTAACATTTTTTCCATGCTTTTTTAGGACATTGATTACAATGTCATGTAGGACTACTATCGAAAAGATCACTAAGATTGTCTAAAATTGAAAGATATAGCACTAATATTGAAATTTGTCATGTTTTTAAGTGTGATACATTCTGTACTAAACTAGAACAATAATAATTAATACAACTAAATCTATATCAATAGATTACTTATAATATACTCAAGTTTTCAAAAATTTCTAAATATATAATATAATAATCTTATTTTTTTTTATCTATATATATCATATATACAGCTACAAACTATTTTATATACCTTAATAAAAATTATATTATATAAAATAAATATATATCATTGTCCCTTCAAAGTCCAGAGATATTGTTTTCCGAAGGTCAAAGCAATACACTAATTATTTTAGTTTTACAAAATCTGATATTCATTGGAAAAATGTTTAAAATGAAAGTTGTAAATCACGAAGAAACAAATTTTTTGGAAAAAAAAAAAATCTGGTTGCATGTGGAGAGAATAGCACTGATGTAGCCAAAAATCACTTGTATGTGACACGTTGCTTTCGCAAAGTCCGGAGTATCAGTAAGTCCTTGTATGTTCCCGATGGAGATCTTCAGTGGGTTGTTCCTACGTCACAAAACAAAGTCAGAGGAGCCGGGAGGGTTCCCGGCGAAGGCACTCCGACGCTCAAGTCAGTTATTACTCAAGGAATAATAATCGAGAGTAGAGCGATCTATTGCTTAAGAAAGTGTGTACCTTAATAATGAGGTGACTTGAGCTATTTATAGATATTCGGAGAGTTTCACGGGCTTAAGCCTCTTATGGGCTTTTGTAGAATTCAGGGTCTGCTTGAATTAAATATATATAATATTTAAATAAGCTTGGGCCTTAAAAATATTCGGAGTGGACCTTCATGATCGGGCTCAGGCCCAGTTGAATTTTTAGGTGTAACCTATCATAGGCCCCCCACTCTCGGGCGTGTCGCGTGTGCTGAGAGGACCGAGAGTAATATTTTTATTGGAGTATTGCCAGAAATTTATCTGCCAAAAACGAATTTTTTGCCACTGCGAAAATTAAGGGGAATCGACCTGTAGTAGGACTGTGAGGCCATGAAATTTAAATTCTGGCGAAATAATAATTACAGTGTAATTGGATAGGAATCAAAGTCCTGCCAGAATCTTAATTGTAGAAACCCAGTAGAACTCTATCAGATATTGTGATTATAAATTCAGCACCGCAGTATATTTTTCATCACAACTTACTAACGAAATTTGATTTTCATTATTGTAGGATTCACGATCACATATCAAAAATAAACTAAGGAGAGACAAAGCGATATGACAGGTAATAATTAATTGTGCACTATGTGCCCATAATTATTTTTCTATCCAGTATGCTTTATTTTTTAACTTGTTGCTCCCTTGTTTGCCTACGTGTCCTTCTTCCTCATTGAGACCAACATTGGTATGGGAAAAAATCTGCTTAAAATTTTGTGTGCACGTATCTATATGTAATCATATAATATTTGATCTCAATCCATGGTTCATCATCGTCCCCTCCACTGCCCACTGCGAAGGGAACCACGATTCAGGGAAGAGACGGGCGAGGATGGTTGGCGAGAGGCGGCGATGATTGGCAGCTATCAAAGATCGTCTTCCAGCCATGGAACATCCATTGTCAATGGATGCTTCCAAATCTGGCACGATCGATGCAGCTGTACGAGGGGCTGAGGGAATTGCGCGCGAGGATGATGTCCGAGGATGGTGCTAGGCGGCGTCAACCAGAGGATACCCGGAGTCCAGAAACTCGAGATCACAGCCATGTTTGTGTTTTCGGGTGGGAACGGAACCAGATTTTGCACTCGAGGTCGGAAGGCGGCAACTTGACGGAGATGGCGACGCCAGCTCGAGGAAAGAAAACTCTGCAGCCGCTTGCCCTCCGAGGATGTTGATGGTGGTTGTTGCGCTACAATGACGGCCAGCTCACCGGCGATCGCTCGCCGAAGAAGATGGTCATCGATGCGGGGCGAGTGCGATGGCGATGATGGCCGTGGGTGATATCGTTGATGATGGTGACATGATTTATGATGCCCATACACGTATATACATACATATATATACATATACATAAATATATATATATAATATTTCTAAGAAAACAAATAAGTAATTTTTATGCTTATGTATTTCATATATATATATATATATATATATATATATATATATATATAACATGACTATATGATTTATTTTTTTTAAAAACGTTGCAGGTTTCCCTTCACGGGGTAAGGTATTTTCGGTGTTAGTTGCTAACCGAGATACTCTTTCCCTCTCGCCAGTGGGGTCTAGCGGTGACAGTGAAATTGATGAGTGCTTATATCCTTTGAGTGATTTGAAAACAGTGGTATCTCGTGATATGACGAGATCACCTTATTTAAAAATTGATAGTAACCCGAATTCTTGCGATAATAGTGGTTCTGAAGAGTCTTCGGGAGGAGTGAGCAAGCGTCTTTTGGACGAGTCGGAGATTTTAAGTCCCAGTAAAGATTTCGACTTATCCTCTAGAAATATCCTTAAAATTCCCAAAAATGGAGATCTTTGCCATGAACCGCCTCCGGGATATTTTACTGTATATCTGGAGTACTTTAATTTTGGTTTCTCGCTCCCTCCTCATGCCCTTTTGATAGAAATTGTAGATAGTCTCGGGGTGAGTTTAAGTCAATTAACACCAAGTGCGATTCTTCTCTTTACGCGTTTCCTACGTAGAGTGAGTGAAATTAAAATATCCCCGACTATAGACTTATTCTATGCGCTTTTCTCGGTGCGTCGCTCCATGCCGGGTTCCTATACTTATTTTCTACCTCGGGGAGATTGTAAGTTTTTATCTCGTTGTCCATCTCCAAAAAATGATTGGAGAAAAAATTTTGTTTATGTATGGGATTATGGTTGGGAGGTTCCCATAGTTTGGAATCCAGGCCATAGGAAAATTATTTTTAGCAAAATCCACCGTGAATTGCAACTTGAATGTCGTTCCTTAGGCCTCTTCCAGGAGTTGGTTGACCCAAAAAGTTTGATTCCTGCCGGTAATGCTTTGTTCAAATTGAATTTTGATGACTGTATTTTGCGTCTTCTTTGGATTCTTCTACTCGTGGTAATTTAAAATTTATTAAATTTATTTACTGATCATTGTCACTCTTCTCTTTGTGTTTGTTTGTAGGTGACAAATTAAGTTTGGCGGAGGTTCGCGCTTGCATAGAGAAAAACGAGAAAACTCCGTCAAAGACATCGAAAAAAGAGTCACCAATGGATCGAGGTAATCACAATTCCCATGGGATTCCAAGGAGGAGGAATTCGCCCGGGCCATCCGACCGTGTCAATTGTTCTGGTCCTCCATCTAAAAATACTGACACTCGTGACCGAAGGAATGGTGGTAGAAGAAATGATGCTGACCGTGATACCCGTACTAGGGAGAATGCTAATGGTAGAATAAATCCAAAAAGAAGACGTGAGGATGAACGAACAGTTCCTCCCGATACTTGTGAGGGTCGTCACTTGTTCTTGGAGGGTGTGAATCACAAGAATAATGCTGGTTCTTTTTGGGATTTGAAGGATTCAGAGATTGGTTGGCGAACCGGAGCTAATCTCATTGGAGATCATGACAGGTTGCATCTACTGCCTCAACCTACCGAAGTATTAACTCGGTCTCTTGCCTCGTCTGCCTTCCAGGTATATTATTATACGTTTGATATTTGTTATGATTTTTATGTAGTAAACAATACTCCTTATCTATGGGTCTTTGCAGATTTTATCGCTTGCCCAAACTTTTCAATTTCGAGAAGAGAGGTCTCGAAATTCCGGGAGAAAATTTGATGACGAGCTGGCGTCATTAAGGGGTGAGTGCAAAAGACTCGGCGAGGAAGGTGCTAAGGCCCGAGATGATTTTCTCAAGTCACAAAAGGAGCTTGAAGAGAAATCCAAAAAGTATGATGCCATGTGCAAGGATATGGAGCTACTTAGGGGAAAATATTCCCATGAATCGGAGACCGGTGAGACTTTTCTCAATTCATCAATAGGCATGAATCTCTTGCGAAGTACCGGAGAAAAAGCAATTGAATGCTACCGAGAGTCCACAGATTTTAGAGATGAAGTGATTCAGCGGGCGATCGTTATTCATGATGAAGTTGTAGTGGATTGCCGCAAAGAACTACGGAAAACTCAACTAGTTCCAGAGGAAATTATTATGATGATTCACCCCAAATTCCGGAGCCTAGTATTGCCCGAGTTGACGATGACTCGGATCCTCCCTTAGGAGATTTACTGGGAGGTCTGGGTGATGAGGAGATGATCGAAGCTTTGCGTTCGAATTTTTAGCTTATACAACCAATAATGACGGTGTGTATCAGAGCTATATGGAGACTACTCTTTGGAGCCGTGGACCAGTTTAGCTTTATTATTTCTTGCCACTTTTGGGCAAAATTTTTTTTGAGAGTCAAAGTCATAGACTCTTTTTTTTCTTTTTGAGTAAGTAAGGATTTGTCGATTATCATATCTCTTTTGCATTTTGAAGTTGCTATTGCATACTTGTTTGATGAATAAAATACTATCGCTTTAACAATGGAGTACTTGGGAGGGGATCAATCTCCCAAGATTTTGTCTCATGGGGAATTCCTAAACCCACTTGGTGCGTGGTGAGGTATCCCGGGACTTATAATGTTATTATGTCGTCCTGACCTCTTACAGCGTCATAAGTTCAAATGTCCCAAGGGGCTGGCCAAGCCTCTTACTGTTGGGAATTTTTTATGATTGCTAGGGTCTATGACGTTTATGTCGTAAGTAAGCGTTAGTATAGGAGAGGAGATATGATATGCTTTCGACAAAGTAATCTGTTTATATAAAAACAATAATCAAATTAGTTGAACAATGTATCACAAAATTGTAATATGAAAACATAAGGAAAATATGCTAATAAATTTAGCCTATTATTGACGAGAGCTGCAGTTTATGCATAAAACTTCTTCAGATTGGCCACGTTCCAAGGCCTGGGAAGTATTCTTCCATCTGAATGTTGGAGGCGATATGTTCCCATCTTCACGATCTCAATTACTTTATAGGGGCCTTCCCATTTCGGATCCAGCTTGCCCACAGACTTCAAGATGTCAGATTTTCTCAATACCAGATCTCCTACTTGGAAAGATCTTGGTTTGACTCTGTCATTATATGCTTTAGTCATACAAGCTCGATATCTCTCGGCTCGTGTTGAAGCTTCATCTCTCAGTTCATCCACTAAGTCCAATGAAATTCGGAGGGCTTGGTCATTTCCAGATGAAGTGTACTGTTTCACTCGCCATGATTGCTCTCCGATTTCGGCAGGAGCCACAGCCTCCGTTCCGTAGGCCAGGTTGAAAGGAGATTCTCCAGTTGAAGAGCGTGAAGTGGTTCGATATGCCCATAGAACACTTGGCAACTCATCCACCCATTTTCCTTTGGCATTGCCTAGACGTGTTTTGAGGTGCTGCAGAATGGTTCGGTTGGTGACCTCGGTTTGCCCATTTGCTTGAGGATTCCCTACAGAAGTGAAGAACTGCCTGATAGAGAGTCCTCTGCACCAGTCTTTTATCTTTGCTCCAGAAAATTGAGTTCCATTATCTAAAACCAAGGTTTGAGGAATGCCAAATCTGCATATTATATTCTTCCATAAGAAATTGATTACATCTTTCTCGGATATTTTGGCCAATGGTTCAGCTTCGACCCATTTGGTGAAATAATCCACAGCTACTATCAGAAATTTTCTTTGTCCGGTAGCAGGAGGAAAAGGACCTACCAAATCCATTCCCCATTGAGCAAAAGGTAGAGGACTTTCCAGGGGCTGTAAGATTGTAGCCGGCTGGTGATGGAAGTTAGCATGCTCTTGACATGCATGACAATGTTTTGCTAACTCCATAGCGTCTTGCTTCATCGTTGGCCAAAAGTACCCTTGGCGCAATGCTTTCCCCGCGAGAGCTCTGCCAGCTAAATGATTTCCACATATTCCTTCATGAATTTCACGGAGCACATAGTTTCCATTAGCTGGCGTTAGACACTTTAGGTAAGGTGAAGAGAAACCTCTTTTGTACAGTTCTCCGTCAATGATCGTGAACCGAGCAGCTCTCACTCTAAGTTTTCGGGCTTCGACTTGGTTAGCAGGTAATTTCTCTTGCTTTAAATAGTCGATTATTTCATCTTTCCAACTAGGCTCTTTGCTATCAGCACAGAAGATTGTAACATCACTTCCATCAGTTTCTTCCTTGCCATAAGTTAGGAATGTAATTTTCCTATTATCAATGTTGGCCAAGGAGCTTGCTAACTTGGCAAGGCGGTCTGCTGACTCATTTTCCCCTCTAGGTATCTGCTTTATATCATAGCTGTCTAAACGCGAAAGAAGCTCGTTTACTTGAGTGAGGTATTCAAACATTTTATCTTCCTTCGCTTCATAATTTCCCTTAACCTGACTGACGATAAGTTGGGAGTCACTGTGTATCGTCAGTCTCTTTGCTCCGACTGACAGGGCCAATTTAATTCCCATGATGAAAGCTTCATATTCTGCCTCATTATTCGTTGCAGGGAATCGAAATTTGACGGCATATTGAAATTTATCTCCCTGTGGGCTCTCCACAACTATACCTGCACCGCTTCCTGTAGAGGTTGATGACCCGTCGACATAAACCATCCATGTTTGGGTGGAACTCTCTTCTTGAGTTACTGTCATTTCTACTAGAAAATCAGCCAGAATTTGTGCTTTAATCGCTGGACGCGGGCGATATTCAATTCCATATTGGCTCAGTTCAACAGCCCACTTAACCATTCTTCCTGATGCTTCAGGACTCGAGATAATTTGTTTGAGAGGATGATTGGTGAGTACAATTATTGGATTAGAGTGAAAGTAAGGACGTAATTTTCTCGCTGCAATTACCAAAGCCAGTGCCAGTTTCTCGATCTTTGTATATCTTAATTCTGCTCCGTGTAAAGTTCGACTGATATAATAAACTGGTTTGTGCTCACGTCCTACTTCAGAAACCAATACTGCACTTACCGCCTCCGCAGATATTGCCAGATAAATTAACAGGGTGTCACCTTCGTTTGGTTTTACCAACAACGGCGGAGAGGTCAGATGTACTTTCAACTCGTCAAATGCTTGCTGACACTCTTCTGTCCATTGAAAACCTTTCCCACTCCTTAACATTTTGAAAAATGGTAAACCCTTGTCTGCAGATCTTGAGATAAATCGGTTGAGGGCGGCCAAACGTCCTGTCAACTCTTGGATGCCTTTTACACTCTTCGGAGGATTCATGTTTAAAATTGCTTTGATTTTTCCCGGGTTGGCCTCTATTCCTCGTTCTGACACCATATAACCGAGAAATTTGCCTCCTCGTACACCAAAAGTGCATTTATCCGGATTAAGTTTCATCCTGTATTTTCTGAGTATACTGAAACATTCCTCAAGATCTTCCAAATGATTAGATGCTTGAATACTCTTGACGAGCATGTCATCTATATAAACTTCCATGTTTCGCCCGATCAAGTGTTCGAACATGGTATTTACCAGACGCTGATAGGTAGCTCCAGCATTTTTCAAACCAAACGGCATTACATCATAACAATAAATTCCCCTATCGGTGATGAAACTTGCTTTTTCCTGGTCCTCTGGCGCTAGGCCGATCTGATTGTATCCTTGATATGCATCAAGAAAAGTGAGCAGCTCGCATCCTGCTGTCGAATCGACTAACAAGTCAATTCGAGGGAGTGGAAATGGATCTTTGGGGCATGCTTTGTTGAGATCAGTGAAATCTATACACAAACGCCACTTTCCTCCAGGTTTTGGTACTAAAACCACATTTGCAAGCCAATCTGGGTATGAAACTGGCCTGATGTACTTTGCCACTAAGAGTTTCTCCACTTCCGCGGCTATATGCCGATTTTTCTCTGGACCAAATGCTCTTTTCTTTTGCTTCACCGGTCTCATTTTCGGATCAACATGGAGGTGATGAAGCGCATATTCATGAGGTATTCCTGGCAGATGCTCATCACCCCAAGCAAACACGTCCAAATTGCGCCCAAGAAAATTTTTCAACTTCTCTTCCAGTTCAGGAGGTAATTCGGTCCCGATCTTTAGGGTTTTCTTGGGATCAGTTGGAATGATTGCCACATGTTTCAGAGTTTCGGTTGCTGTTATTCTCTCTTTGCTCTCAGCTTCTTCATCCACCAAATGTATTCCATTTTCACGCAAAAGTTTTTCGGGTTTTGATGGTTTTTCCTCACTAGAGACTTGTCTTTTCCGATTTTCTGACGAACCCCGCAGAGTCACTACATGACACTCTCTAGCTAGACGATGATCACCAAGGGCTTCTCCTACTCCTCCCGGAGTCGGAAACTTCAGCTTCATATGATATGTCGATCCGATGGCTTGGAATATATTGAGACTTGGTCGTCCCAATATCACATTGTACGCAGATGAAGCTTTTACCACAAGGAATTTCACCATTTTAGTAGACCGCTTGGGGTAAGAACCCAAGGATAGAGGAAGCGTTACCTCTCCCAAAGCTTCAACTATTTCTCCGGAAAATCCGACTAGTGGAGTGTTGACTGGAGTTAACTGTGCATTACTAATACCCAACTTTACGAATGCATTATGAAAAATTATGTCAGCCGAACTTCCAGAATCCACTAGAATTTTCTTTACCCAAAAATTGGAGATTGTGGCTGAGATGATTAAAGCATCATTATGGGTACCCCGAGGGTTCTCCAGATCTTTGTCACTGAATGATAATCCATCTTGGATGGTTTCAACTTCACATATTGACAAGGATGTGGGGCTGGATAAATTGTTGGTTCCTTTTGCTGCTCGCAGAAGAGCTTTTCTTGCATTGTTCGAGTCGCCACAAGCAGGCCCCCCAGTGATTACGGCGATTACCCCTCCCGAGGGAAAATTTTCATCCGCTCGTTCATGCTGTTTCCCAATTCCGTCATGGCGCTTTTGGTAGTCATGTTTTTGTTGTTCGTCCTGACGCCTGTCATCTCGTTTTTCACCGCGGGACTTGTCCACGAAATTTCCCAAATGTCCGCGCTTTATGAGTTTTTCAATTTCTGCTCGCAAACTGAAGCAATCTTCTGTAGTATGGCCTTTATCTTTATGAAAATGACAATACTTTTCCGAACGTAGGCGCTTTGGGTTATTCTGCATTGGGCGAGGGGGACGCAACAATCCTTGTTTTTCAGCCACTACCAGTATATCGGTCAGACGTGCATTGAGGGGTGTATTCTGGAGACGGGGGCTCTGTGCTGTTCGCTTCTCGTCTCGCTTTCTAATATCTGGTTTATCTTCTTCTCTCTTTCTTTTATTCAGGTAGTGTGGTTCAATAGATTCTTCAACCCGAATGTATTTCTCAGCTCTTTCCAGTAATTCCTCTAGGTTTTTGGGCGGCCTTCCCGCTATTGATTCCTTGAACTTCCGATGACGCAAGTTTTGCTGCATTATTCCGGCTAACAAATCATGGTTCACATGTAAGACTTCGTGCACCGCATGAGTAAATCGCCGAACATAGTCCCTCAGACATTCTCCTTCTTTTTGAATGACTGTGAACAAATATGCTGCTGTTTTTGGGTATTTTTTGTTAATTGAGAATTGCTGGATGAAGCAGTCAGTAAGTTGCTCCAAATTGGCAATAGATCCGGAGGGTAACTTGTTGAACCATGTGAGCGCTCTTCCTGATAATGTTGTTCGGAAAATTTTGCAGTATGCAGCATCTGTGATATCATACAAATCCGCTTTCGCGTAGAATTTGTCAATATGGTCTTGGGGGTCACTCGTTCCATCGAACTCAGGTAAGCTGGGGATTTTGACTCCCTTTGGTAATGCTTCAGATAATATGTCATCAGTGAAGGGGCTTCGGCGTGACGGCAAAATTGCGGAAATATTCTCTCCAGTTACATGTGTGCGAGATCCATCCTTCCGAGCTGGATTAGTGATCTTGTTTTCGCCAGAAATGTCATGAACTGTGTGAACACTTGCTTCGCCGTCTTTCTGAGTAGTATTTTTCTTGGTCCCCCCTTGATCTTTATCATTCACTTTAGATTTATCTTTATTTGGGTCTCCGTTATTAGGATCAAGAGATGACGAGCCTTCAGTCTGAGCCTTTTTCTTGCTGCTTTTGCGCTTGCGAGTTTCTAGGTACTGAGCAACTGCATCTTTTGCTGCGAGTGCGGCTGTGTTTTCCATTAGCGCGGTCAAGTCTTCACGGGTGAGAGTAATACTCTGCGGTGCGTTTACATTGTTAATATTTCCTTGAGACATTTTTGAAGTAATATGTGTTCTCAATGACGTAATGAACAGTTTCCCACGGACGGCGCCAAGCTGATGTAGCCAAAAATCACTTGTATGTGACACGTTGCTTTCGCAAAGTCCGGAGTATCAGTAAGTCCTTGTATGTTCCCGATGGAGATCTTCAGTGGGTTGTTCCTACGTCACAAAACAAAGTCAGAGGAGCCGGGAGGGTTCCCGGCGAAGGCACTCCGACGCTCAAGTCAGTTATTACTCAAGGAATAATAATCGAGAGTAGAGCGATCTATTGCTTAAGAAAGTGTGTACCTTAATAATGAGGTGACTTGAGCTATTTATAGATATTCGGATAGTTTCACGGGCTTAAGCCTCTTATGGGCTTTTGTAGAATTCAGGGTCTGCTTGAATTAAATATATATAATATTTAAATAAGCTTGGGCCTTAAAAATATTCGGAGTGGACCTTCATGATCGGGCTCAGGCCCAGTTGAATTTTTAGGTGTAACCTATCAAGCACCAATATGACGGCGTGTACAAAATCTCACGCATTGTCCTAATTTGCATAATTTTTATGGCAGAAAATTTCTGCATTTGATTTAGATTTTTTTTTTTTTTTTATCGATATATTAAAATATATTTTAGTTGTATATATGTTCATTTATTGAGTTGTATTTTTATTATATATAATTATAATACTATATATACGTGCATAGAGAAAAAAAATTATTTCATTATATATTTTTAAATATTTTATGTTTTCATATATAATTTATTAATCAATATATTTTTTATTAATTAATAATTCTATCATTTATGTATAAAGATTATAATATTTAGCTATTATGTATAACTTAACAAAAATATGACTTTGTTTTTACACTTTTAATGAAGAAAATAACCTAGAAAATAAAATGTGCATTTAGTTGATCAGTTTAATAAGAATAAATAAACTTAATTAAAAACAAATTTATTTAAAAGTAAAATAATTTTTTTAGTTAGATTATTATAAACTAATTAGGTCATTGACAATAATTTTCATATATGAATGTGTGGATTTATTAATGGTTAGTAATTTGTATATTAAAATGTGTGTATGTATGTATACCTCCGAAAGTGTAACAGCACACATGGAGGGGACAATACCTAATACCTATGTAACGTGCAGGAAGGGTATAAACAAAATCAATCACATTAAAAAAGACAGCCACAAAAAACTATATAGCTAGCTAGGCAAGGTATAAATGAAAACCAATGAAAAAGAAAGCCTAATAAAGAAACTAGTAAAGCTATGCATATCTCTTATCTTATCTTATTTTATAAATATATTGATAACTAAATAAGTTATTTTTGCTTGATAGTAAGCTCCAACATTATAAAACAAGCTAGCGATCATATCTAAATATTTGTCTAAACATATCCTAAATTGCTCAAATCACACGAATACTTCTATTTATAATGCTTGTATATAATATAATATTAAATAATATAAATAAATATAAAATATATTGATAAAAGGGAGTAAACTTTATCGCAAACACGTGGCTTTTTAATTATGTAACACCTCAAATTTGATGATTTTTCTCATTATATTTTATAGAGCATATATTACCACTGTACATCGTGCTTATGTCATCACTAGTTGTCTACCTCACGCATCTTTGTAAAACTTTCTAGGGGGTCATGTATCTCAGAATTGCTTTAGGTCAAACACGCATGCATGACTTTGGAGTTTTTATGTCATGATGTGCTCCCAAAAATAAGATGCATTTTGTTGGTATATATGAATAATACCTATAAAATCTTATAAGAGTCTTCATGATCAACTATAGAGTCACATATATATACCTGAATAGTCGTGGAATCTCTCTAATTGCAAATTGAGATCTGTTCAATCATGTCCCCTTTCATTCAGAGACCTACAGAATTAACCGGTTCGTGTCCGTGAAATTGTATTGACGATAATTTTTTGCCTTCGTCGACCCCGGGCTTTACTTGTTATCAACTCAAATATATATATATATATATATATATACAACTCCAAATATTTTAATATACGTATAAAAATATAAATCGTTCACTGGAGCTTGGAGGTGCTATTTTCGGGAGACCGAAACAAAAAAAAAATAGTTTTTTGAAATCTGGTATTAACTCGTTACTTATGAATTCAAAAAAAATGTTCAACTAAGTCGTAAAACATGAAAGAAAAATCTCCTAGAAAAAATCGGTGGCGCGTGATGGTTGGAGCACCGATCTAGTATATATCTCACCATTGTCAAAATTTGCGTCATTCCGATGACTGAAAGTTTCAGCACTTGATTTAAACATTTCTATTAAGTTGATTTCAACTCGTGTTGTTTTTTAATAAACAAAAAGAATCAATGCCTATTTCCTATAAAGAACGAATATTGTCCCTTAAATTTCAAAAGTCGTCTAGCTACCCGGCCCAAGCTCGGAAACTCTCTTCTTTACCTAGCCTAATCCTTTGCGAACATGCAGTAATATATAATACAGGTTAAAATTTTTAATTACTAGTACGATTACTACTACTTAATTAATTCATATATTTCTCTAAAATATCTAAAACGAGATTAATATATATAATCGTAAATTTCATTAAATGCAAAGGGAACCTAATTAATACTAGCGATTGTGCATGTTGTGTGTGCAATAATATAATATATATGTCGTGCATGAATATTATGATCACACATATTTTGTTTCTTAATTTTTGATTTAGTTATCATGATATTTACAAAGTTAAATATGAAATGAGATTTAATAAGTTGATTTTTCTATAATTATGAAATAGGAAGATTTAAACACGCATATATATACAAAATAAAAATATAAATAAAACACAATTATTTTTCTGTTTTTGAAATAGTCAAATTTAAGACAGAATTATATATATAGAATAGATCAAAATAGGATAACTTAAGATTTTTTGTTTTTGTTTTTGTTTTTTGTTTTTGTTTTTTTTTTTGTTTTTTGTTTTTGTTTTTTTCAAAAAAAGGTTCATCAAAAGTTATTTGGGTATTGAAGAGAGATCTAGCTCTCTCTCCTTTAACTAATAGTATAGATAAAATTCATGTTAATCATTAATATTTGATATTATGAAATTCACATAGTGTGTTTATATTCTTATGATTGGATCGCGCGTGGCCGATATATTGGATCACTTGATATATATAGCTAGCTAGCTATATATGCACTTAATTAGGTGGCTAAGAACATGCATTGCATGAATGTTAGTTCCCCCTCCAAGGTAACAACCAGCCGAAAGCACCCTTTATTACATTTTCCCTTTTCCCCAATTTACAGAAAAAAGTGTATGTTCGTACACACATATTAATTATTATGGTGATAGAAGAATATACTTCTTCAAAAATGCATGATTCATGATTTTTTTTTTATTTTTAATAACATAAAGATATAAAATTTTAAAATTTTCGTATTTTTATTTAGAAAAATCAGATCGTGGTTTATTATAACTAGCGGTTGAAGCATGCATTGCGTGTGTGTAATATAATTTATATGTGTGTAATGTTAGGTTCCTAGCTAGTCGAGAACGTGACAAAATATTTGAACCACTTTAAGGGTTTCAATAGTAGAGAGGCTACGTGCGTACCCTTTCTGACTAAGATCGAAAAATATATGATCTGCAGAGATGTGCAATTGATGATCATCATTCACATGATCTGGATCGTAATAGTGCTTGAAACATAAATCATAAAACATAACGTAGAATGGAGAAAAGCATTCTCAATCGATTTTTAAAAACACACGATAGAATTTTTAAAAAACATGCATGATGTACGTAAAAGCTCGAATGAAGCTAGTGGCTGGCTGCTCAATTAAACACGATATGATCAACTTGGGGAATTAAAACCTAGCTTTGCTTGTAAGTGATCAGAATGCTTGCTCGATCGACTAATATTTTTGCTGCTGCAATGCTTCGATCGAGAATCTGTTTTAATTGGGCTCGAAATTTAGGGTGTTTGTCTAGCTAGCCTTGGTGTGGCTTCTTTGTGCGGGTTGGGACCGTATTACATAAACCTACTATTTAATTATTCGAATTAAATTCTTTTGCAATTTTTTTTATCATAATAAACAATAATTTTACAAAGTTGTTAAGTATATTATTAAGTTGGAAAACAATTTACATGTATATTTAAAATTGTTAAAAATATAACTTAATGAGAAAATTAGAAAATTTATATATAATACATTTAATTTTTTTATAAAAAAATTATTTTAAGGTTTTAAATAATATAATATAAATATATTTTTTATGTTGTCTAACTTAGTAAAATTTTACTTATATATATATATATTAAAAAAATTATGTACCTCTAGCAAACCTAGAGATAAAATTTTTGTTATTTTATATATTAAAAATGGAAAATTTTAAATTATTAATTGTTTTGTAAATAAAATTTTAAGTCGTGGTGTACAAAATTTTTGTATTTAGATATTCTAAGATACATCAAGGTTTTGTAATTTGAGGAAAGTAGATGTAAGGGTAAATTTGTCTATCATGGACTAATTAGATGAAGTGAGATGTTATAAATAAAATTTTTCAATGAAAAATTTGTCACTTTATATTTAGTACTAACTAGCTAGTGCCTAGGGATGTAATCGAGCTGAACCGAACTCTTGAAAGTTTGGGTTTCGTTCGTTTATAATCGAGACAAGCTCGAGTTTTATTTAACGAATATATTCATGGCTTACAAGTTTGTTCAAGCTTTTATCGAGCCTAAACAAACTTAATAAATATAAATTATAAATTTAAATATTAATTAAATTATTAAAAACTACCATTTATATTTAGAGAAAAATATAATATTTTTACTAAAATTTGTAATTTTATTCTAATAATAGATTTTTATATATTTTCCGTAAAAGTGTAAAATCTATAAATCAAATATCAAAACTATTTTTTTTCATCTAATAGCTGACTCACGAGCCTTATTTTTTCATCTAACGAGCCGAATATCATAAAGCTGGGGTTTGGTTCGCCTATCTCAACGATCCTTATTAAACGAGATCAAACGAACTTTTATCGAATCGAGTTTCGAATAGTTCACGAGCGGCTTGGTTCATTTAGATCTCTACTAGTGCGTCTTCGAACGCATAAATTTTAAATATTTTTGTGTTAAATAAATTTTCTTGAAATTTGAGAGATTATATTAAAATTTAAAACTTTTAATATTTTATATTAATTTTTTTAATTGTATGAGTTATTTGAGTGTTTAACTTAAAAATAAAGATAAAGATGGAGAAGGATTTTGTTGGAATATATGGTTTATAAAGATAAGAGGCAAATGTACTAGAATAAAATTTTATTTTTTCTTAAACCAAAATAATTTTTTTTGTAATTTGGAAAATAAAGGAAAAAAAGAAGAAGGTATTTTTGGAGTATCAAAAAGCTAAATATTATTTTATTCTAAATTTTCTATCTCAAACTTAATAATGTGGTATAAATTATGAAATCTGTACTTTAGTTACTTTCCTATTTCAGTTTTAAATAAAATAAAATAAAATGGTGTTTGAATGGATAGCTAGATTTGAGGATATGATTTTCAAATTCATAGATAAATTAATTAAATTCACCCTTAATTTTTGTAAATGTGATGTTGTTGATTATGATGGAATTGAAATCTATTCCTAAAATAAAATCATTTGTCCAAATACAAATATGCCTCCTAATATTATATATAGAGGGAAAAAAGAAAAAGGAAAATGAATGGGCAAAAAATATAGAATATTTCCAACAGCTGTCGCCATCTTTGAAGATGAGACCTGTATAAATACGCATCGAGTAGGGAATAAATCCAAAGCACATTTCTTGCGTGATACGCTTCAGTTTTCATCGGAAATGGCGACTTCGGAATCTGAAGGACAAGTCATTAGCTGCCATAGCGTTGAGGCATGGAGCGATCAGCTTCTGAAAGGGAAGAACTCAAATAAACTGGTACCATTTTTCCTTCTTTTTTATTCAATTTCATTGATTTTACGTGTTAGACGGATGATTTTTCTTCTCATCGGCTGGATCTGATTGTTAGATCAAAATCTGTACGATTAGTGTATTCGGTCTTCGATCTAATCGCGATTCCCGATCAAAAAATTGAGGAATCATTTTTTTTTTTTTGAGAATATAATTGTGTTTTTCGGTAATTGAAATCATGTCGTTTACTTAATTAAGAGTATACATATCACACACATGCATAAATAATTTGTATGTTTGTTTAGCAAAATATCTGAAATTCATCACTAGGAGGTAAAATTAGGCGTTTGGAATAATTTCATCCTCTTCCTTTGTTTTCATTTCTTAGATGTTCTAGTTTGAGGAATATAAAACAAGTTGATCCGTTGGCCCTCCTTTAATCTCGCTTTCATTTGGATACTTATTACACTACTTGTTTCTTATAATAAATGCAGATAGTTGTAGATTTTACGGCTTCATGGTGTGGACCATGTCGTTTCATTGCTCCTTTCTTCGCAGAGTTGGCTAAGAAGTTGCCTCATGTTACCTTCCTGAAGGTTGATGTCGATGAATTGCAGGTATAGGAATAATGAAAAACTTATATATATATATACTACACATTTTGTAATCAATGGTGCTAAATCTTGGTAAATTTTCTATTTTCTATCCACTCATGATCTAGCCTTGTCACCATCCATGATCATGAAGCAAGAAGTACTATTTTGATCTTGAGATTTAGTTGAAATGGTCCACAATGAATCTTGTTACTTTGAATAGATTAATCTTGGTGTTTTCGTTATGTTGTCTCATTATGAGAGCTACTCCTGCTTGCTCAAAAATTATGTTTTGCAGCATGTTTCTAGTGAATGGAAGGTGGAGGCGATGCCAACATTCGTCTTCCTGAAGGAAGGCAACGAACTGGACAGAATTGTGGGTGCAAAGAAAGAAGAGCTGCAGCAGACAATTGCCAAGCACATTAGTACAGCCTAGAAAATTACATGTAGATTGTAGGTTGACGAGTATGTATGTTTAAACCTTGACATGCTACTCTCTTGGCTTTGTTTGGGTCAAAATTTAAACTCCTATGCACGAGGGAAAATGTGTTATTTTGTTGGTCCTCAAATAAATGCAAAGCTTTTAGACCTTATTGTTTATGTTAGTTTACATATAAAATAGTCTTTGGATGTTTTTTAATCTCTTCCATCAGCAATGGGTTGAGGACCTGGATAAAAACATCCAAGCTGAGGCCTATTGTCGAGCTTTGTTCAAGATAAATAATTATGGAAATATTAGTTGTGGCCGAAGGTTTCTAAGATAGTGGTTGAAATTGCTTCTAGGACGATTTTTTGAGCTTTACTTTAATAAAATTTAAGATATAGCGATTCGCTAACTGTAATTAATTAGCCATCAGCCATACCATGCGCGGTCATTGATTTGGAAATCTGATACACCTTAAGCTCGTGTTCGGGGGCCTGAAGTCCTCTAAAAATATGATCATCTCTTCATTGATTTTCAAATCCTTGAATTTGAATTAATTAGTCGAACCTAAATTTATCATCTCAACACTATATTGGTCGGCCTGATTGAAACTCATTACTGGTGATTGCATAAACGATAATTATACCAAAGAATTCACAGCTTTGAAAATGGGGCCTGCCGTTCGTCTTGGCAACAGCGACTGAATTTTATCTCACGATATACGAAAAATATCTGAGAGGCACCACTTAGAATTTCCCTGTAATTGATCTTGCAAATCAAGCAATGTAGAAGCATCTTACTCAAAACATGGCATTCAGGAATTCCAAATGCGAGTTAAAGTACCAGAAATTAGGCACAAGTTTACATAAATTCCTATCATTTTCACCTTCTACACTGAAAGAAAAATAAAATACAATCAAGGGCAGAGTACAATAGGGCACTCTAAAAACTCACTCTGATGAAGACTCCACCACAGAAATTTCACCATTTCTGGTTCACATTTCCTGCTAAAAAGGGGAAAATGACGACCGGGGATTGATTCACAACAGGACTCACAGTTTCTGGAGTCCCAGAATCTACAAATTGACCCTTTGTAAGAATAGACTACCATACCTAGGTCTCCATGACCATTGAACATAAAAATATAATTTTAGAGGCAGCACACGATGTAAATACCTGTGTAACTTTTTAATGATACTCCCATGACTCTTCTGTTTCGTGTTTCTATGCTTATGATATACATATCAATTTGAAGGGGTGCATATTGCTTCAACCGACAACCTCTTTAGTACGTTCGGACATGGATCTTGCCCAAAGTTACTGTTTGATATTGTCACTGAACACCACTGTTGCCCAATGCACCTCTGCGTTGTTAAAAGAGATTATAGATTACGCCCAATAGCAAAGGGAACATAATGTAATTTATGTTGTACCCGAATAATTATTCTGGATGTATCATACATATTGTTGGATGCTCAAATATCATTGAGTTTTAATAAATAACATATGTGTGGGATCGTACATCCAACTATGTATATTATATTTCTACTGGTATACCATAAAGTAGAGTGGAGAAAACAAATTACCTTCTCTAATGTGGAATATGAGGTTGGAGCATGGCAGGTTCCTTGCTGGAAGCTCCCACATGTCCCGAGAGGAGTTCCAAAGCTTGCAAATTTGATGGAAGAAATGGACTTTCCAGGACCACAGTGGAGATGAACTTTAGGCCTGTGAAACTCTTGCATCTTTCCGTAACTTTCAATCTGCCAGTTCTTAATATTTGGGTGAAACTCAGAAACATCTGAGCACACTGAGGTTACGGATCTCTTTGCAAGACTGATTCTCGTGGGATTGCCTCCAAGCTCTTCAAAAAGCACCAACAAATTCTGGGTTGGTTTTAACCAAGACCGTGGTAAATGGTACCTGAAACCATTTCTTTCAGTCACAAACAATTGATTCTTGTATAAACTGCATCAAAAACCTTAGATGTCATGGTCTGATCATGTATAATGTAAATTCCACTAGAGGTTCGTGTAGCTACAGTAAAACTCACCGAAGGTTTGGTTAATCCTTATGATAAGTAATGTTTAACAAATTATTATTCAGAAAAATGTCCGTAATTTCCCAAAAAATTTCCCTTCTTTGAGTTCTTAGTGTTTTAGATTGCCCTGAATTAAAGAAAAGGTGCTAAATAATAAATACAAGCGGAAGCTCAAACACTTGCCATCTTTGAGTTGGTTGGCCACACCCAAGTTGACACTTAAAAGGGCGATAAGTCCCTGCATAAGTACAACCGTTGCAATTGCCGGTGGCGTATGCAGTCCAGTATCGCCCGAGGCTCTGACCGTTAACCCACAGTTGGCCTTTTCCCATGCTACCCATGTCCAAGGCCAGTGGCTCATCTCCATCAGGTGCCTTAAAATAAGCCTGTCAAGTTTCGATATCATTAAATATTCACAATGCAATAATGCATGTCTCCTTTCTCAGTTGAAACTACATTTTTCGTTGAATTCTGTACTGATAGTACCTTATGCCATGTCAAAGGCTGCTGCTGCTGCGCAATTAGTGAACCCTGAATCCATTCGACTGAAGATATACTGTTTGGAGAGACAAGATTCATGGCTTCTCCCTTAAGCCCAACCTGCTCAAAAATGTATTTATGAGATCATTTCAAATTAAATGATTAGGGAGATGCCAAAATATCATATATATATATATATATATATATATATATATATAACCTGGTAGGTCCATTTAGCCCAGGTCAAATCTTTCTTTCCTTGATCTAGTCCGTGCAATGCGATCGGACCCAACACCCCAGTGTTCCATGTCTCGTAATGCCCACCGACATTCTTTCACCAAGAATAATTCATGTCAAAAATAACATCCAGATATCAAGAAAACCGTGATATTATTTTCGGACTCGAGTCCCATGAAACAAGTACAGTATCATATTCATACATGAACCACATTAAACAAATGCGTAATAGAATAAAATCAAGATTTGAGACCAACCGGCAGACCAACAGCCACACTTAGGAGCGAAATCTTGTTCGATCCAGCACGTAGGTTGATTTTCCCCTTATATGTAAATCTCCTGTTTTCCCTCGTCCCAAAAGCAGAACCTAAATAACATAAAAGTAGAGCCCAAATTTAAACAAGTTAACCACAAAAAAAACAACCCATCATGATCTATAAATGCTCGAAAAGAATGGATTGTATTGTGTACCAGAAAGCTGTCCATTTACAAATACATGCAACGCGTGACCTGTTGACAGAACAATGAGAGTCGGAAGCTCCCCACCATGGAAGAAAGACTCTGATGAACTTACATCAATGCTGTAAAAACAAGAAAAGTAAGGATAGGGTGGACATATCAAAGCTTACTTTTTCCAAGGGAAACCAAATATAAAATACAGAAACAAGAGAACAGGGTACATATTCATTCTGGCAGGCATACCTAGTTGTGTACCAGAGATAATCACTCGCATCTCTAGTGACATTTATCTGCTCCAAAAGGCCATAAGCTGAAAATGTTGATCTATCATCCAAAGAAAGCAAATCTTCATTATAAGTTTCCCACGAGAATATCTGAGAGTTACTTGAAAGCATTTCCATCCCAGTTGTTTGCACTCCAACCTGCGGTCAAGACAGTTAAATTTTAGAAAATAAGCAACACATTATGGCACTAGATTTGATATTATTATTAAGACCATTATGTGTCTTTGATATAATTTAATTGTAATATAATACATGGAAGATTTTCTATTAAGTTTATCCCAAGATATTTTCACCTATAATATTCACTATATTTCTATTATTTTTAAGTTTCGACAGTTGTAATATCAGGAGAATATTACAAGGATAGAGGAAATTTAACTGGCTTACATCGAATTATTTTAAACCCACAGTAATATATTTCAATATTCAAACATATTACATACTTTGGCTGTATTGAAGACAACATTCCTGCAGTCTGGAAGAATGCTTATCGACCAAGGAGGCAGGTTATAATGCATGTTATTGAACATAACTCTCACTGAAGAATCAGGATCATAATTCGAAAGGAAAGCTGCACAATCTCCTGATTCTGAAGAATACACATGAGCCTGGAGAAAAGGTCATACATCAAGTCATAAGCCGCCAAAATCTAAAATGCATAAAAACAAACACGAAAAGTAGATGCCCAAGAACCTGTTGAAGGGTTCCTAAAGAAGTCTCGATAGGATCAGCTGAAACTAGAGCTTTCTCGCAAAGTTTAACAGCCTTGTGCAGCTCTGTCAGATGACCATATTTAGGTTGTCGGATCAAACCTACAGGGTTGAAGAAAGCTATAAGTTTGAGTGAACCTTGAGTATACAAACATATAAAGTTTCCTTTACCATATTCATCGATTGGAGCATCATAATCATAGCTCGTAGTGATGAATGGTCCTCCAGCAGAACGACCAAAGTTGGTGCCACCATGATACTGTTTCACAGAGGAAAACGAAATCAGCTTTTTAACAGACCATACAAAAACATATTGAAAAATCATGCCTAGGCATGGTAAAATATTCCAAGGACACAAAAACCAACCATGTAGTAGTTAACAAAGGAGCCACCCTTTTGTAGGAATCTAGCTACAGCAAATGCCAAATCCTGAACTGGCCTTTGGTGAATTGGACCACCGAATTCTGTAAACCTAGTTGTTAAATATAGACAAGATCATGGTTAGCGAGGGGCCATTCACCAGTTTTCGCTCGTAAGTTTGAACAAGATAATTGAACTACTAACCAGCCACTCCAAGCCTCAGTCCAAATCGTGGGTTTGTACGGTCGGTTCGGGGAGAAAGCATCACCATAGAAACCATTGCATGTATTAATCTACCAACAACGTAAGTAAAGAGCCATTAATCGGCAACGGATGATGTACTGTTAAAATGTAAAAACTATTGTTGGACCACCACAAATGAGCTTAAGCTTTTTTGTGAAAAGGGTCATATATTCCATTTTGAAGCACATTCCATAACTCTCAAGATAAGGGACAATTTACAATAATCACTTTCTCCGGTAAGAAATGAATCAAATTAGGATACAAAGCACAACATTTTGCAAACAAAAAAAGTCCAAGATCTTTTGTCTCGAATAGTTCTTACCACGGGATCAGGGGCATCATCTTCCTTGCACATAACCCATGGAACTCCGGTATCCAATCCAACAGCCATGTTTGCAGCCCAAGTCATATATTGATGACCTGGTGCACCAAGTGCTCTTGCTTGTGGTCCATATTCATTCTCAATCTGTTCAATTCACCGTTCAGTACTACATAATCAATTACTAAAAAATCCGACAATGAAATTAGTATATATTATAATCAATCTGTCAGTAAACTCAAATTCACCCACGATTTGACATTCACACCTGGGAGAGTATAATTGGGCCACCCTGCGATTCATACAGATTTTCACTCTTCATCAAATTCACAATTTTCTCCGTGAATCCTTTCATAGCCATCTGTCACATCGAGAGAAATCAGCTTAATATCGAGAAGAGCTAACAATCAGCAAGTCACTTTTTAACTTAACAAAAGTTTGGCAAGAACACACATAACTATAATGAAGCTACACAAATTAATTAAAGCAAAACGTTAACAAAATGGGGAACAATAACCTTAAATGGCTCATTGTCTGTCCGGAAGCTAATCCCTGGTACATATTTGAGCCAAACTGGAAATCCACTGCACAAAACACAGCAAGAGGACAACAAAAACCTCAATAAAAATAACATTATGAGAACATAGGAAACATCAAAATGCCGAGTAGAATTTAGATCTGAGCAAGAAAACAGAAATTTTTACCCAAAATTCCACTCTGCGCAAACATATGGTCCAATGCGAAGATGAGCATATAGGCCTGCTCGCTGAATGGTTTTAACAAACCTCACCAAATCATATCTCCCCTCAAAATCATACTGCAACCCCACAAATTTTTTGGGGAAAAGACACAATTTTTTCAGCAAAAAACAGGTAGAAGAATTAAAATTCATTAAGAAAATTGGTGCGAGAGTGAGAGTCAGTCCTACATTGCCAGGAGAAGGCTCATGGACGTTCCAAAATACATAGCTCTCAATCACATTTATACCACCTTCTTTAGCCTTGTTTATCAGATCTTCCCACATCTAACCGATAAAATAACAATTCAACAAAAAATTACACAGCATTTTCAGTAAATTTCAAGAACAGAGATACATATTTTTTATGAAGAAAAAAAGGAAGAATCTTTAGTACCTCAGGGGTGCTTCTGGGATAATGTATGGAACCAGAAAAGAGAATTCTTCTTTGTCCATTAATGACAAGGGCCTTTCTATCATAAGTGACACTACATTTCACCAGTCCGCATCCAAGAAACACCAACGTGCACAGCCCAAAAAAGCACTTGGAAACTGAGTCAAATTTCATGTTTGAACCACAATCAAGGCAAAGTCACTCTCCCTCAATCTTCTTTTCTTCCTATTTCTAAAAGTAAATTGCATGCATTCTCATCTCAACTGTGAATAACAAAGAAATTAAAGGTGGCTTGTCGGACTATGCAAACAATTGCATTTTTCTTTCATAAACCGAGAGAAGAAGAAGAAGAAGAAGAAGAAGAAGAAGAAAGCAAGCAAGCAAGAGAATTGTGAATCTGAGTAAATACTTATACACAGTTTGTTTGGATGTACAGCTTTTGGCACTGTGTGAACTCAACACTCAGAAAACTAGAGAGAAGAAAATGAATTATGCTTTTTTCTTTTTCTTTTTTTGTGGGTAAAGTAAGGGGAAGAGTATAAAATTGACAGTGACAAATTTAAAAATAAAAATAAAAATAAGACAACATTAATCGCTCCTAAGCCAATGCTAGATTTGTTATTGATTTACGTCACGGATCAAGTGCTGCAAGAATTTCGGGGACGCTATGAAAGTGGTTGATTACTTTATCGAGATTTTATTATATAATAAGCTTTTATAATAAGTTAATTATATTGATTGTTTTTATAAATAGATTTTAAAAAATTAAAATTATTGCATCAGTTAGTTACGTACTAATATATATATATAATGTACTTGAAATAAAACTTGTCGAAACTTTTTTTGTCTAGTGTCATAATTCTTCCCAAAGTTAGAAGGGTTTTTTGAGTCATGACTTAAAAACACCGGTACCCTATGTAATTTTATTTTTTTTTTGGAAAAAAAACTTATATTGAGCTTATCTTTGTTGTTTAATTAATTCACTAATTTTTATTATCTGAAGTGTGTTTTATGACTTTATCAGGTTTAACATAAAATTATATTTTAATTGCATGCAATAAAAGTGATGATAATTAGAGTAAAATAGTGGTAGAATAAATGTAACCTCAAAATAGGGATGATTTTATGGTGAGTGAGGCTGTTAGAAAATAAATAGAGTGAAGTTTGATATTTATAGGGAAAAAAAGAGGGTTTAATTTAATTTAATTTATATTTTTGCAGTTTGCAGTACAAAATAAATTCGCTAGCTAGACTTCGTTACTTTACCTACGCACCGCATGTCCAGCGTCCAACACATCAAACCCACTAAATTATTTTATTTATTATTTATTATTATATATATGCCCTCACCGACAGATAACACCATTATTGCTTTTATCATCATATACTATAATTATACGTGTGTATATTTCAAGGTTTATGTGTCATGTTTACAAAAATTGTTTTTTTTGCTAAAGTTTCTGGGTCATTTTCATACTGTGCTTGCATGGAAACACAAAAGAATCTAAATATAAATTCAAGAGTTAAATTGTGTAGGTTATGATCTAGCTAGGGACTTGAAATTAAAGCCCCAAAGAGATTTCTGGCTGGCTTATTAATGATTGAAAAGAGAAGTGCTACATTGGATCGGATTGGATTCTATATCGACATTTAAAGAAGTGATCGATGATGATATATTTAAATTAGATGGCTAGTTTATGTTCATTAAATGAGCCTTTTATTTCTTTCTTTGTGATGCCAATCTTCTATTTTTGCATCATTTATTAGGCCAGTCTATTATTATTAATAATTATTATTGGTCCACAAACTTTCAATTGCTAGTATCACAAATGTATTGGTTAGACCCAACTAAGAGAAAAAAAAAAAGAGTAAAAGTCAAAAGGGGGAAAATTACCTACCATGATTAAGTTACAACTTTATATCCAGCAATTAGAACGGTAAAAAAATTATTATTAATAATAATACTTGTAATAATATTATATTATTAAGTGGTGGCATTTCTCGATTCTCGTCATTAGATGACTAACCGTTGAAAAAGTTATGATAATGAAACAACAAATTGTCTTTTATTTATTGGCGTTGCGTAATTATGAAACATAAACAAAGAGTCCTCGAAAATTTTAGTTTACCTTCCTTTGGATACCATGTAGTGCAATAATTCTGTCGAAGAATGTTTTTTTTCCCCTAAAAGTACTAGTATAATTTGTTGAGGAGCTCTTATAGATTTAGGTCGATTCATTTTATATTTTTAGTGAAAAATAATATTTTGAGCATAAAATGGGATATACATTTTCTTAGTTTCTATTATATATACACATAACACAAATAGCTAGAATTGATTTAATTGCTTATTATTGAAGCAGATTTGCTTTAGACATATTAATCGGATCACGCCGCAACGGACGGAAAATAAGGTGGCCGAGTTTGAATGATTTTTATTTTTATTATTGAGAGGAAATTTGGTCTGAACGCTTAGTACTTTTTTGGTCACTTGTTAATTGTTATTCTTCTCTTCTATTATTATTATTATTATTATTATTATTATTAGAGGAGTGTTATTTACACACCAAAATGTATTACTAACACACCATCTTATTTATTTAATTTTTATATGGACAAGATTACTCTTAATGTTACTTTCTTTATGTAATAAAACATCTATTTACCATAAAAAACACCTCAAGTTAAATAATTTTATTGGTCAAATCTAAACTTCTAATATCTCGAAAAAACTTCATGGTTTTAATAAATTATAAAAAACAAAAAAAAAACTTTTGTTGATCTAAAAATTTAATTATATTTATTCAAAAAAAATTAATTATTCATATTTTATTCAAGATTTTTTAGGGTATACAAAATTTTAGTCATTTTATATATATATTAAATACAACATCGGGGTTTAAAAATTTTGATTTACCAAAAATTTATTTAATTTCTTGGGGTATATATGATTTAAATTTATGCATATTAAACTTAATATTAAGAGGTAAAATATTTTATTACTTCACAATATTTTTGACAGCGCATAATCTAGTGATTAAGAGCATAATTATTTACCCATACAAGAAGAGAAATCAATGGGAGATACTATAGTCTATTTCTAAGACAAAAATTAAAAGTAAAGTGCAATTAACAAATAGTATAAATAACACTTTCATTATTATTATTATTAGTATTAGTATTATTATTATTATTATTATTATTATTATTATTATATATATATATTTACTGTTTTATAATAGTTGAGTAGGTTAGAATAACTGTTTGTTTGAGGACACCAACTTTCTTTCCCATTTTACCATCTTTTCACATTTCTACCTTGAATAATTCTTACACATCAACCCCCCACTCTCATAACTTTCCGATTAAATGGGTCATGGTCACCCAATCTATCAATCTCCACAAAATCCTACGAAGCCTTCAACTCACTCCATGTTTAAAAATAACTTTTATTTTACACACGCATAACGTGTTCATTTTTTTACTAGTATATATAAACATTGGATTGCGTCATATCACTTCAACGTATACTCGGACACAAAAAGATATTAGATTGCTTTAATTTGTTAATTTTTTTAAACATTAAAAAGTGCATCTTAAAAAACAATCTCAAACATAAAATTTGCACAATATATATGTTACCCAGAGTTTATGTAAGTTAATGATTAAAGTTGTGGCAAGGATGACACGATCGATCATATATATATATATATATATATATATATATATATATATTTTGTCATTATGATTTTTAACCGAAGGGCTACAATGGATCATGCAAGAAGTTGAGGGTTGGTTATAGACAGGTAAAATATAATTTCAAGCCCACTCACATGTGACAATAAATAGTTCACAGCCCGGCCCGCCATTTTCGATTATTATTTTTCCACTTTCATATAAACAATTATATAATGTGAAACCATTTATTAGTATTTTAATTAATGTCGATCGAAATTAATGAAACATTTGGTTACGATTCGTAGTAAGGATAGATCAAATTCTGATGCATGCCCCAAATATTGGTCTTATATATATGTCCCGACCATCACAAAACGGATCGCATCCCAATCCAACAGGAGGTTAACACATTGAATATATATATATATATATATATATATATATATATATATATAATTGAAAATCTTCAATAATATAGAATTAAGATCTCGTGATAAACATGAATCTGTCAAGATTTCACACGGATCATCATGAATTTGTTATCAAATATAAGAAAACTTTCCTATACCTAAAATCTCTATAAATACTCATGCAGTTCTATCTAGGGCTGGGATACCGAACCAAAATATCGACTTTTCGTGATACCGTACCGAAATTTTTTTGATACATAGACATTTTTTTGGTATATCGAATTTTTTTCTGTATTTATACGGTATTAGTATGAATTTTTTCCATACCAAAATTTCAAAATTTCGATATCAGTATAGGTATGAAATTTTTTCATACTAATATTTTTGATACGGTATACCGAAAACCCTCTCCCATCTATCACCACTTCCTAGCTAGCATGCACTTTCGTTTTCATTCTCTTAATTAGGTCAAGATCAGAGACTTGACGTGAGACACGTAAACTCCTAATAACATTTTTAACCTTTGTTCATGTGTTGAGGCTCGACTAATTTGTTCACCAAGCTCACTACCCCCATCCAGCACCAATGTGTAGAGAATTTTTCTCATCGGTCCGAACTCATGGTTATTGTTAGGAATCAATCCGGATGTTTAATATTCGAGAATTCACCACGCACGTAAGAACACAATCCCAGAAACAGATAAAATCAACGCACACAGATCAAACTCAAACACTCACGCGAAAGCAATAAACAACGCAAGTATTTACGTGGTTCGACAAAGATTTGCCTACGTCCACGGAAGAGCAACACAACCACTTTTATTAATTACCAACAGAACAATACAAGCTCAATCAACAGAGCTTATTACAGAGATGGACTAATATAAAATCTCAAGCTAGATACAAACATAATTCAAGATTAAATCCTTGAATTCTTCCCGTCACAATCTTCGCTTTGTTCTCTCCTCCGAAATCTCTCTTTCTTCTCTCTCAATATATTCTGAAAAAATTTGATTTTCTGTTATTTTCGTTGCGGCCAGCTTTCATCTGCTTATATAGAGAATTACACCGACTTTCATCTTAGGCTTTAGGTCAACAGTAACTTACGACCCAATTAAAAATTCAACATGGTCCAACCCGATAAGCCTTCATTCATCAGTCTGATCTGCTCTTGTACTTCAATCTGCATCGATCTGTCTTCAAGTGTATAGCTTCTCGGACACTCCATCTGACTTCCATCCAAGTCACAGTACTCGAGCAATTGATCTGCATGAACTCATCCGAAGATTCATCTGACCATCACTTCGATCTGATCTCAGTATTCGATCTGGACCATGAATTCATCTCATCACTGAACTTATCTGATTTGCACTATTCGATTCGATATCTTCTCTATTCTCATTCAATCTGATAGAAACATACTTCAACAGTTATTTTTTTTTTTTATATATGACATCAAATTCCATCATACTGGTTAGAATTAGATATGGAATTTATTATAAATTTAAATTAATTGGAAATCAGTACTTATTCAAAAAATAATTGTAATTAAGGAAACAAAATTTAAAACCCAACTCGATCTATCTGCTAATCCCAAATAAATAAATAAAATATATAGTTTGAGATTACAATATTTTGGATCTCAAATATATCTTAGGTAGACCTGGTGTTAAAATCATGAAGTATTAGTGAGGGGAAAGTCTCGATAAATCCCCATGAGCAAACTCAAATGATTCCTCAGTTCCTGTGTAAGAGAATTTGTGTTCTAGCTCCCTGACAAATGCCTGCAATATGTTTGAGCTCCCTATTTGTGACCAATTGACCAAACTACCCCCAATTTCTTTGATAACCCCACAATACCTTCTACTCTTATTTGAAAATAAAAGAAAAAAAAGAAACAAAAAGGTAAAGAAGAACGATCAGAGTAAGAACGATCGATAATTTCCCTCCTTTTTCTTTGTAGATCGGATTAATGAACCATCTGTACTTTCCTTCCATCGCCTTGGGTTTCTTGTAGATCTGCATTGACTGAAGAAAACCGCCAATCCTTGTGCTCAGTGCTCATAGTCAGTTTTTCCTAGATTTGAAGGTTTTAATTTCGATTTGAAATATTATAAACCGTGGGCGAACATTAGATTGTCCCAAATTGATGTATTGTGTTCGTGTTTAAAATGCTGAATCGATGGAATTGTTTGAGATTTTGTTATGATTTTAGAGGTTGCATTTAATTTGTGGCATCGCGATAATTTTACAGATTTTCTTACAATATCTATTTTACACGTCTGTTACTGGGAATCCTGTTCATTTTGTGGAATTTGTGATAGATTAGCTGGTATTTGTTATTGTTCTCGATTATAATGTTTTAATTCCTAATATAATGGTTTTAGTTTTAAAACGTACTGTAATTATTCTTGAAGTTGTTATCGTGTAGTATTTGTCTGTGTGTAATGTATTATGAATGAGTGTATCAAGTTTTGATTTTTGAGCCTGTGTTTATGTAGTTTGAAAATGGAATATGAAAGTGATTAAAACAATGTTACGTTTTTGGGTTGCTGTAAATAAAAGAAGAAATTTGTCATCTAAATCTTTAGAGGTTGTATTTTGATGGATGTTTTTGTGAGTCTGGGCAAAAAATGTGCAGAAATATCTCCGAAATCCATGATTTATGGAATTGTTTGAGATTTTGTCATGATTTTAGAGGTTGCGTTTAATTTGGGGCATTGCGATAATTTTACAAATTTGCTTACAATATCCATTTTATATGTCTGTTACTGGGAATGCAGATCATTTTATGGAATTTTGTGATAGATTAGCTGGTATTTCTCATTGTTCTTTATTGTAATGTTTTAATTCCTAATATAATGGTTTTAGTTTTAAATCCTGCTGTAATTATTATTGAATTTGTTATTGTGTTCCTGGTTTTTGTAGCTTGAAAATGAAATCTGGAAGTGGTCCTTGCAATCTTTTGTTTTTGGGTTGTTGCAAATACAAGAATCAATTGTTTGTCATCTCAATCTTCAGTGGTTGTAGCTTGATGGATATTTTTATGAGTCTAGGCAAAAAATATGCAAAAATATCTCCGAAATCCATGATTCTTTACTACGTAACTCCATGGCATAAGATGCTTGTGTCTTTGAACGATGATGATGATGTCCTTAATATGATTCATCTTCATATGTGTGTAAAACTTACGACAATTGAATTGAGGGCAGAGAAAAAAACCGAACACCTCGGCAACTTGAATGATGGGAGGTAAAATATTACATTTATTTATTATTAAACACAATTTCGTACTTCTTTTTTGATAATATTTTAGTACCATGTTTAAGAAATTAAAAACGAAGAGTTAAATATTGTAGATAGGGATGACAATGGGGCGGGTCTAAACCCGCCCCCGCATCAAACCCGTCCCGATGGGGCGGGTCTCGGGTTTGGGCAAACCCGTCCCGGACCCACCCCGCCAAAGTATTATATATATATTAAAAATATTCATGTATATATAAAAATATAAAATATATATGTAATATTAATAATATATAATTATATTATTATACTAAATAATTAATATTTTATCCATAATTTGAATGTGTAATATTATTGGATTGAAATGAATTTATTTTATTATGATATGTTTAGAATAAAAATAAATCATTATAACGTTTTTTAGCTAATAAATATTAATTAATTACAAGTTAATAAATTTAAACTTGTGAGAATAAATTTTTTTTGTCTTAAATATTATAAATCTATATTTGAAATTAAAAATTCAATGATATTTGTTAATTTTTAAACTTTTTTATTTTTTTATTTTAATAAATTTAAAATTATTTAATTTATGGCGGATCCAACGGGTCTAACCCGGATTGGACCTGCCGGGTTCGCGGGGCGGGTCTTGGGTTTAGCCAAACCCGCCCCAGACCCGCCCCGTTGCCATTCCTAATTGTATATTGGTTCTTACACATTATCAATTCGTTATTTATTTGAAACAAATACAAATCTGGCAGATATTTTATATGTGTTCTTGTAGTTGTTGTTCTTTTTCATATTATTAATTGTATATTAAAATGGTAAGGGTTGATGAGAAAGACACGCAGTCGAGGAGTGATAACGAGGTTGAAAAGGCCCCTTGCTCCAATACCATAGATGCCTGGGTTAATTGCATTCGTGGTGTAGGACAAACATTCGAGGGTGCTGCTGAATTTAGGAAATGTTTGAAAAACTATTCTGTTGCTACCAGACGTTCATTTGTGTATGTTAAAAATGACAGTAAGAAGGTTATTGTTATTTGTACTGAGAAGAGCTGTGAATGGAGAATTTATGCTTCGAAACATAAATCAGACAATATTTTTGGTATCAGAAAATGTATGTTGAAGCATAGTTGTGGTGAGAACAATCTACGTAGTAGAGGGCATCCTAGAGCTGATGCGTATTGGATAGAGAATGTTGTGAAAGAAAAATTGAGAGGAGAGCCCTCTTATCGTCCTTGTACAATGCAGCAGGACTTGCAAAGAGAATTTGGGGTAGAGTTAGAAATCGCAAAGTTTGGAAGGGTAAAGAGTTGGCGATGCATGATATTCATGGCATAGATGAAGGATGCTATGATAGATTACGATGATACTGTAGTGATGATAAAAAGACTAATCCCGGTAGTATTGTTGAGTGTCAGATTGATCCTTTGACCAAAAAATTCAGAAGGTTGTTCATTTGTTTTCATGCATGTGTTGTTGGTTTTGTTAGTGGTTGTAGGCCATTGATTTTTTTGGATGGTACTCATATAAAGAATAAGTATAAAGGATGTATCTTAGTTGCTGTGTCAAAAGATGCAAACGATGATCTTTTCACAATTGCCTATGTCGTAGTAGATGCTGAGAATGATGTGAACTATGATTGGTTTTGTTATCATTTGAGAAGTGTGCTCCTTTCCCATCAATGCATTCCATTCGACGAGTTCACATTTTTTTCAGACAGACATCCTAGTATTATCAAGGCAGTAAATCTACTATTTCCTGGGAGTGGCCATGCTTATTGTTTGAGACATTTAGTGGATAATTTTGTGAAACAGGTAAATTCTAAATCACGTATCCTTGACCAATTGTACTGTAAAATTTTCATACTATTTTATTATTTTAAGCTGAATGTAAATTGTTTTTCTTCATTTTAGGTGTTGAGAAGTTATCCCAAACATAACAAAAAACATTGGTCTTCGGTATTCAAGAAAGTTGCGTATGCTCCGTCCTTTCAAGAATCTGAACAACATATAAACAGTATATTCGAGTCAATGCCACTTGCTAGAGGGTTTATTCTAAATTCTGATCCACAGAGTTGGGCGAATGCGTTGTTTGTTGGTAACAGATGGGGTGTTATAAATAATAATATTGCCGAGTGTTGGAATAGTTGGGTTAGGTCAGCTCTTCATCTGCCTATTGTTGGTATGGTGGATCACATACGCGTGCAGATAATGTAAGACCTCGGTTCTAAACAACTAATCTTGGATTAAACAATAATAAATCAACCCAGAACCCAAGTTTAAAAGCTCAGGCTGAAAAACAAAGATTCTGCGCTTGCTTCCGACATGCATTCGAATACAACCATTAACACAGGGTATAGAGAATACACAAAATCAAACATGCTTTCATCAAGCCTAAGAGAAACAAGAATCTAAATCGATGCAACACCACATGCTTCGATTCTAGATTACAATCCGAATACAACAAATTCGAATAACAAACATAACAAGTTTGAGTTCTAACATGCTTCAATCTTAAACTAGATAAACATGTTGATTCGACTTCTAAAACGAGTACCACTACTAACTCTCCCTCTTGCTGTTAACCAGGTTTTCGCTGACTCGATCCTGCCCCACCTGTTGCCAAGTACACATACAAAACAAAGCAACAACCGGATAAACTGATGAGAATGATAATCCCAGTAAAAGCAACATAATAAGTAATACAACAACAAACATGCTTTCAAGGTAACAATGTAACCAATATCATCGTAATGAAATGCATGTCTTTAAATCGGGATATCAATTCTGATAAACAAGGGATTGCTGCTGTGCTTTTTGGGATCCCGAGGATGAAACCACGTAACGACTCACCGACTCTCCCAATCGAGGTGGTGTCACGTATCCCAATCCCCTAGACTTCGGTGCGACTATGAGGAGTATGCTGACACTAGGTGAACTTCTACAACCTAGGCCACTCGGAACATAGCCCCCAAAACGTCTAAACAAAAAGGGTTGTTCTGCCCGCTGAAATCAAAGTTGGATCAAGATGAATGCATAACAAAACATAACACATAAGCCATATAACCAAACTCAATTAATCAACAAAATACGAGTTCCATATGCTAGAACAAGTATTAATGCAATATGTGATTTTAAGGAAAACTCGAGAACCAACTGTCCCGAGTATGTTATCCCGCTACGATGACTGCTTTTACCTTTCAATGCAGCAGTTCCAACTCTGGATAAGCTACAACAAAATATTGTATCAAAGACTATACAATCTAACAACAAATACGGTTCAAGGTAAATCTCTTTACCGTTCTTTGTCCAATCTCTTGACGATCAAATGCTGTTAACACCGGGCTTGACAAACTCCAAACGAATATGTTCAGATAAAAATAAAAGATCGACAACGACAATCAATATACAAGCCAGAGATCAACAACTCAAAACGGTTCAAATTTTCAAAAACTCAAACCGGCGGCATAACGGCTATAACTGAACCAACCGGAAACGCATACAGCAGTTCAATATTGATATCAACTCGTATCAATGCTAATACAATAATAACAAGACAATTCCAACAAATCTCAAAACCTCATTTTCGAAAATGGCTTCCAAAAATCATAACAATTCCGAACGTTGCTTGATCGAGCAAATACTACCACGAAAAATCAACGTAAATATATCTATCAATTAAGCTCGAATAAATCGCAAGTGCATGATTCAAGTTATAATATAATGTACTGAGTACGAGTATCGTCCTCAGGGACTAACGAAAATAATTAGTCTTTTCAATTTTTAACTACACAAAGTATCGAAAAAGTGATTTGTGAATTAACTAACATCTAAAATTAAAACTCAATATAAATAAACTTAAATTTCACAACCAAGCCAACAAATCTCAGAGTGAAGAATAACAATTCAAAATGATTTTGTTGGAATTTCGGTTCACCTTTTCCCTAATTGAACTGGACGATTGGAACTTAATTTATTCTTATAAATTTAACAGAAGTTCCTATAACATTGACACTCTCTCTCGAGGTGATGCCAAACTAATCAAATCAGTGAAGTAATTAAATCTCTCTAATTATTTATCACGACTGATTGCTTTGCGTTCTATAAATTCTACAACTTTCAACCTGGTGGTCTATGGCTATCAACATGTACTAAATACCATATCTCTATGCATATTTTAAGTCCATGGATTATATCATTCGTCCTAATTATAAACCTATCTCTCGACAGCAATTCATAATTTACGAATCTATGTTAAGGGTAGCTAATCATCAACATAGAAAGAAAAACATGATAAAATCAATTATAAACATAAATCAATTCCCAATACGTCCGGTGATTCAATCACATACAGTGTTTCGGGATTAGGATCCCCTCGATTCCAACAAAATAATAGTTTAGCTACTAGAACTCATTACAAAAATTCAATCTCCAAGATGTTCAACATAAAAATTCAGAAGAAGAAGAAAAGGAAAAACTCCCAACGGAGAAGAGAAATCTCAAGCGTTCAGCCGCCGGTAGTCTTCTGATATGCGTCCCGTGTAACCCTCAAAAACTAAAGAAATAATTGTATTTATAGTTCCCCAGAATCCTCTCCGAAATAAACTCTCAAAATAAAAAAAAATAAAAACTGCGCGCCGCGCCTGAGCGGTAGAAATTGGCCGCTCGGGCGCCTCGAAAATCCTTGCACTACTGTCTAAAAAATACGTGACCGCGCCCACGCGGTAGAATATGGCCGCTCGGGTGCCTCCTAAAGTTCCAACCTACTGTTTTTCTCAACCGTGTATGCGCCCGCGCGGTAGATATTGGCCGCCCGCGCGCCCTTCTTCTTTTCCAGAATTTTGTCTTTCTTCTTGTTCTATCTGCATGGCCTCTACTGTGCATCACCTTCCCACCAAGTATCGGTATTTCTTGGTGATTTCCTGCCATAAAAATAGATAAACCAGAGGAGTGAATACGAACATAATAAAACAATATAAAGAACAAGAATGGAAAAGAACTGACAAAATGTAAACGAAACGAATGCAAAACAAACACAAAACAAGCAATAAAAACACATAAAAACGACTCCTATCAACCTCCCCAAACTAACCTTTTGCTCGCCCTCGAGCAAAATAGGTGATAGACTAACATGCAGACACAACAGAACGACGAAATAAGGAAGTGAAATCAATCTTCTTAAGCCTCAGAATATTTTTCACAAAATAAACAATCCAATCAATCAACATGCTGACATTTTGAAAATGTAACACCAACTAGCAAACCTTGCAAACTTCAAAATCTCGCAACTCCGTATTTTGGAATACTCTACTCTAAATTCAATTCACACATTCTAGAATCATGAGAACTTTTTCGGGTATATCAGGATCAAGATTTTGAAACATTCAATAATACACACACTCATGACTGGTATAACTCAATGAAAAATAGTGTGTGCATGTTTTTGATCAAGAATCCACATTCATTAACTGTGTCTATCAACAGTCCATAGGCAAAATTCTCACAATCCCTCTCCACTAGTATATTAGGCAACTGTAACTCGGTCAATAGGTCTTATTCGGCTTATAATGTTAGGCTAGGCTAATGGCTCCAAATGAAGGACACGAATTCAAAGAGGGAGTAAATAATGATCATTCTATACATACTACTCTTTTCGAATTACAAATTTGCACTTCTTCTCATTCATTTCTTTCCAGATTTTTCTTTTCTTTCACTTGCCTTTTGCCAATATTATTCTCTTTCTTTTTCACCATTTTTTTCTCAATATTTTCATATTTTTAAACATATCCCTTTTTTTTTCTTTTCTTCTTGCTACCCCCTTTTGATTTTTGAACAACACTCAACACACCATTCGTTTCTCAACTTTTCAGTAGGAGCATACACATCAATGATCTACATTCAATTTACTCCCAACAAGGTAGGAATGAGTGTTTAAGCTATGGGTAGTAATTGTAGGTTCTTGAAAAATGTCGAATGGGGGTTTTTCACACGTTTTCACGCGTGCCATTCGTTTTCTATTAAGCTCAAATAAGGTACTAGGGACAAAATAAATCAAGGGTAGTTTGAAAGGCACAAACGAAATTCAGAAAGAAATGCCTATATCACTCCTAAATCACAGTATGCCCGTATTGCGCCTCGAGGGATGTTCGAACTTGTTCTAGACAAATCTCAATTCACAGTTAACTCATACAGATCTCAATCAGTGCAGAAAAAAAGAATCATCAGTAGTAAGCGATGGATTACACCAACATAAAATTCAGATTATGCACCTCTCGTGCTCATATAAATGTGAAGGCTCAATTGGGCATCTAAAGGTAATTCACGAAAGATTTTTTTCTAGCCCAAAGATCAAACAAATTGCCTCAATCATATCCAAGTTTGTGTGTTTCAAATACAGATTCACATGTACCTCACAGAATGTTTTGAGACCTATTCATCGACTTGGTTATACTAGTTAAAAACGATTTGTCAAACAAAGAAGATAGTCATGGACTTAAGCAAAAACAAACGGTGAACCCAAATTTTTTTTTTTTTTTTCATCATTGGCTTTTCTGATTTTCATTCACAACACTTGCAACCACATTACAAACGACTCAAACGAACAAAGAAAACACGAAAAACAAAACTAAAAACACAAAAGACACACACCCTCCCCAAACTAAAGACAAGCATTGTCCCCAATGCTACTTAACACCACCAAAACTAAAACAAACTAAAAGAAAATAAAAACAAAAAACACTAAAAACTACCCTGGTACTAATCAGACTCCTCCTCATCCATGTCTTCGGGCAGATCCCGAACCGGTGGAGCATATTGGAACTGGAACGGTGGAGGATATGGCGGTGGTGCAGGATAAACGGCCGGGTCCATCCCAGCATTGGCGAGCAGTCCTCGCATCATGGCATGGGTGGATTCATTGTAGGCGGTGTTTAACTCTTGGCAGTGCTCCTGATATTGCATCCATGCCGACATTTCACTCAATGAATCATGTGTGGTGCGGCGAGCAGGAGGTGGCCGAGGTGCATGTTGGAAAACGGTGTTCAGATCAATCAGAATTGATACCCGGTGCAGCGGAAGTTTTAAAATTTTATATGGAACGATTCCATATCATGGGTATCAAAACTTTACGATTAAATTGTGCGTGTAAAAATTAAATAACAATTAAATTTTTACCTTGAATCTCGAAACGAGATTATGGACACCAACAGATAACTCTGCTCTTGTTGTATATCCCAGGAACTGATGGACGAACAATTCTTCAATCAGGTCCACGAACAGAATTCGAATCCCTCTGATAGATTGCACTAGAAAATCTATCAGAAGTTTCTACGAAGAGAATTAACGAATTTGATCCGTTAAACCAGACTGCAAATTCGAAATTCACAGACTGGATTTCAGAGAGAAAAACACAGAGAGGGGGGCGGCCACTCTAGTTCTCAAAACCCTAGTGTTCGAAAATTATGAGACTTGTGTCTAATTTTTGCACTGCAATAACTTATTTATAATGTGGGCTGCTAACAGTTTAGGGCCTATTAGTCATAAGTTAAAGCCTGACAAGCAAAGCCTGCATATTCAAAAATTAATATAAAATTCATCGTGACTCAGATTGATAAACCAATTTCACCAATGTGCACAGAAACTATTTCTGCATCTTTTAAAGTCAAGATAAATTTTCTGAATCCGAATTCAGTGATTTCCAAAAATGCCCATCCCTATGTCATTTTAGGAAATCTTACTCTTCTACTCTGATATAAGAAGTCCTACTTCTTTGTTCATTAAATTTAACTCTTTAAATTTAACTATCTCAACGGGAATTAGAAATTCATTACTTGTGTGACCCTCAATGGTTCAGGGATACAGCTAGCCGTGGGCTCACAACTCCTTGTGACTCGGAACAACAATTTCCGACTTGCCCATCGAATCATGGTAAGAGCGCCTAGCAACATCGCCCCATGATTTCCTAGGTATCACTGATAGTGCCTGCAAGAACCAATAGATTTTGGTTAGCGTACAGTACGATCCCTTCATCCATATATCCCGATCGAATCAACAACTATTGGTAAATCGAGAGTCGTTCGAGATTTGATAACTATGCAATGCATCTTGAAGATCAAATAGTGACATCGCATGTGCTACTAAGAAACCATTTCTTAAAACACATCATGTACTCTGGCCAGAGATTCGTCACACTAATATCTCCTCAGATTGCATAGGATATCCACACTCGCAAGTATGTGGTGAATCCTTGACAACAAAGCATCGACTCCTATATGTGTCGTAACTGTACCCAATCCCGACACCTGATGACCCCAATAGAGTCGGTAAACGAGTCAAAGTACAGTACTAGCATATAGAGTCTCAATGATATTTCAAGTAGTAAGGACTAATGGTGTACAACCAAAACCGCGGACTTTATCCACTCGATAAGTGATAACCACTTGGAAAGTTCGGATAGGGTAGTTCGATCATTCATCGTATGAATATCCATTTGCATGCTTTGAACATCTCTATGTTCCATACCAATGAAACGTGGTACTCGGCATCGCAAATGCTAGTCTCAATCTTGAGCGATCCTTATCCTTATTAACGGACGGCTCAATCGACTAGGAACTGTTTAGAATATACAGTGACTATAAGATGTGTTTCATGATAGCCATCCCCATGTGCCACCACATCTTACATACACTACAGTATATTCAAGGTCTTCATCTAAACATCTTATAGTATGTCACAACATAATAATATGATAAAAGATAAAGTAAATGCCATTATAAAAGTGTAAATTATATTAAACAAAAGATTGTTTATACATAGAGTCATAAAAGCCCTTAGCCACAAGTTGGCTCACCGGGCACCCACTCTTTTAGTGCAGTCCGAGGCACAGTCCGTGATGATTGACCAGGGCCAGAGCTGGCCTGGCCAGGAAGTGAAAGCTCGCATACGCGGAAGGCGTGTTTTGCTTTCAGAATTGTGTTATCCACTGCCTGCATTGGGTGCAACCATTCTTCTGTGTCCTTGTATGGGACACCAGCTTGCACACACAGTAAAGAAACAATGGTCGGAAAGAAAATTGAAATGTTGGACGTGCGAATGGAAGTGTAAAACTCTTGGTTGATAATTTGTCCAACATTAATCGGCCATTGTTTGTGCACAGCATAGAGAAGTACCGCCCTGCTCATTGTCACAACATGTGTATGGGACACCGGCATCAACCTGTGGGTCAGAAAAACATACCACAAGGCCGGTTCCAGCCGCAAATTTTTTTCCTTAAAAGATATGAACTTCACCGAATCCTTCCACACATTAGCTTCATAGCACAACTCATTCGAAATTTCATTGTAATCCGGATTGGCCTTAAAAGCCTGAAATTGGCTATCGTCTACTTTCGGAGTTTGCAATAACGCATTAATAGCAGCGGGAGTAAAAGAAACCATCTTACCCCGCACGAAGGTAGTGCTATCGGTACGCTCGGCGGCGTTGGCGTAAAATTCACAGACCAAGGGGACTAATGCCGCGAGAGGTTGGCGGCAAAACTCGGCCCATCCTCGAGCTACGATGCCAAGGGAGGCGGTGCGGTTTTCAGAAAGATCAATTCCTCGCTCCGGAATGGGATTCCTAGCGGCCTTGGCTTCCTCATAACGTGCCTTTGCTTCTTCAGAAATAAATTTCCCATCTATGAAGTGGGATGGGTTGGCCCTAGAAGTGGCGACCTTCTGTTTCTTTGGCGCCATGTCGAGAGATGTGAGAAATCGAGTGAATTACCTGCGAATTTGAGAAAAGAAGAAGAAATTGAGAGTGAGAGAGATGGCGGCTGTGAGGGAATTAGGGTTAGAGAGAAAATAAAGAAGGGAAGAAGGAATCGGGTGTTTTAAATTTCTGATTTTGCGCGAGGCGCCCGCGCGGTAGAAAAGTGCCGCGCGGGCGCACACCTTTTTTTTTTAAATTTTAGGCAGAGGGTTTGGGTGCGCGGGCGGCAGAAAACTGTCGCGCGAGCGCACCCCCTTTTTTTCAAAAAAATTTGAGACCGAGAGTTTGGGTGCGCGGGCGGCAGAAAACTGCCGCGCGAGCGCACCCCATTTTTTCAAAAATTTTTAAAAACAGAACTCAACTCAAGAAAGACAGGAAATTAAATAAAAAATCTAACACTTAAACTAAAATGAACAAAAACGCAAATAAATAAAAGGGAAAGTAGAATGTAGTTCTCAATTTAAAGTCGAGAGCTTGACTTTTCACCCTCCCCAAACTAGTCTTGGTCAGTCAATGTGGTGATGACTGGCGTGGAATCCACATCACCCCCCACATAGTGTTTTAACCTTTGAGCATTGACCGTGAACGACTCGTTGCGGGCATCTTTGATCTCTATGGCCCCTGATGGATACACCCTGGTGATCTTATAGGGCCCAGACCATCTAGACTTCAGTTTCCCGAGAAATAGTCTTAACCGGGAGTTGAACAGCAACACAGCCTCTCCTTCCTTGAATTCCCGCTGACGAATACGCCTGTCATGTATTATCTTTGTCTGTTCCTTGTACGAAACCGCCATGTCATATGCATTGTCGCGGAATTCTTCCAGTTGATTTAGCTCCAACAATCTTTTTTCACCTGCAGCAGCAAATTCATAGTTTAGAGTCTTAATAGCCCAAAATGCTCTATGCTCTAATTCAACAGGTAAATGACATGCCTTTCCAAATAATAATCTATAAGGGGAAGTGCCGATAGGGGTTTTAAATGCCGTCCTATAGGCCCATAAGGCATCATCAAGTCGAAGTGCCCAATCCTTCCGATTAGTACTCACACTTTTCTCCAGGATCTGTTTGATCTCTCGATTGGACACTTCCACTTGGCCACTGGTCTGGGGATGATATGGGGTAGATACCTTATGCTTGACACCATATTTCTTTAAAAGTTTGTCAAAAAGTTTATTGCAAAAGTGGGTTCCACCATCACTAATGATTGCACGGGGTGTACCAAACCGATTAAAAATATTTTTCTTCAAAAATTTTAGTACAACATGTGCATTTGTTGCAAAAGCTTCAGCCTCTACCCATTTTGAAACATAATCGACTGCGACCAAAATGTATTTTTTCGTCAAAAAAGGTGGAAATGGTCCCATAAAGTCGATTCCCCAAACATCGAATATCTCACACTCAATGATATTATTCATAGGCATTTCATTTCGGTTAGAGATATTACCTGTCCGCTGAAATCTATCATAAGCTAAAACATACAGGCGCGCATCCTTAAAAAGGTTGGGCCAATAGAACCCACATTCAAGTACCTTCGCTGCAGTTTGATTGGCCCAGTATGGCCACCTACCTCACGATCATGACAATGATTGAGGATGCTTTGCATTTCTCCTTCCGCCACACATCTTCGAATCATTGAGTCAGCACATATTTTAAACAAAAATGGTTCCTCCCAAAAATAGTGCTTGACATCCGATAAAATTTTTTTCTTCTGATGGAAAGATAGATTATGTGGGAGTGTGCTTGTGACCAGAAAATTAGCAAAATGTGCATACCATGGTGAACTCTCTATGGCGAAAAGTTTTTCATCAGGGAACCAATCATCTATATCCTTTACTTCATTTTGTGCATCATCAGTAATGCATTCTAATCTAGACAGATGATCAGCTACTACATTTTCAACACCTTTCTTATCCCTGATCTCTAAATCAAATTCTTGCAAAAGCAGGATCCACCTAATCAGTCTAGGTTTCGCATCTTTCTTTGCCAACAGATGTTTAATAGCAGAGTGATCTGTGTAGACTGTGATTTTTGAAAGCACAAGGTACAAATAAAATTTTTCTAGTGCAAATACTACAGCTAACAACTCTTTTTCAGTGGTGGCATAATTGAGCTGAGCTTCATTAAGAGTCTTACTAGCGTAGTAGATGGTTCGGAATACCTTGTCTATTCGTTGGCCAAGTACCGCACCAACAGTAGATTCACTAGCATCGCACATTACTTCAAATGGAAGCTCCCAGTTCGGAGATGTCAATACTGGCGCAGTCACCAGTCTTTCTCTCAACACCTCAAAGGCCTGCAAACAATTCGAATCAAAATCAAAAGGGGCATCTTTCATGAGCAAAGAGGACAGAGGTTTGGCAATTTTTGAAAAGTCTTTAATAAATCGCCGATAAAAACCAGCATGTACGAGGAAACTTCTAACTCCCTATACTGTCGTAGGTGGAGGCAGATTTTGAATAACGTGCACCTTAGCCTTGTCCACCTTGATCCCCTGTTCAGAAATTCTGTGACCCAACACTTTACCTTCTGTCACCATGAAATGACACTTCTCCCAGTTAAGCACCAAATTGATCTCTTCGCATCTCATCAACACAGAATTTAAGTTATGCAGACATGCATCAAAAGATTGACCAAAAATAGAAAAATCATCCATGAAAATTTCTAGAAAATTTTCGACCATATCATGAAAAATAGCAGTCATACATCTCTGAAAAGTAGCAGGAGCGTTACATAATCCGAAAGACATACGTCTGTAGGCAAACGTACCATATGGGCAGGTAAAAGTCGTTTTATCCTGGTCTTCAGGTGCAATCGCTATTTGATTGTATCCTGATTACCCATCTAAAAAACAGTAAAAGTCATACCCAGCCAATCTTTCTAGCATTTGATCAATGAACGGGAGGGAAAAATGATCCTTACGGGTTGCGTCATTTAATTTTCTATAATCTATGCACACACGCCAACCCGTAACTGTCCTAGTAGGTATTAATTCATTATTCTCATTCTTTATGACAGTTATCCCCCCTTTCTTTGGTACACACTGCACTGGACTCACCCACGGACTATCAGAAATAGGATAAATGATACCTGCGTCCAACAGTTTGATCGTTTCAGCTTTCACAACTTCCTGCATCTTTGGGTTTAGTCTCCTCTGTGGTTGGACTAATGGGTTGATGCTCTCTTCCATTAAAATCTTGTGCATGCATATGGATGGATTGATTCCTTTGATATCCGCCACTTTCCAAGCAAACACACTCTTGTGTTTCTTAATTACCTCCATTAGTTTGTCCTCCATCTCACCTGTCAAAGAAGAAGATATTATGATAGGTAACTTATCGTTCTCACCTAAAAACATGTATTTAAGATGAATGGGTAATGGTTTCAATTCCACAGTAGGTGGTTCCTCAATGCTTGGTTTCTGAAGAACTAAATCCTTCCGGTCACCAAGGTCTTCAAGTCTAAGCTTTCCACCTCTTCTCCATGACTGGTTTGTCATTCAAGTATGCGGTCATCTCTTCTACTCCGTCACTGAGGTCGCCCAACTGTTCAGATACAAGTGCAGCCTCTAACGGTTCCTGAAAATTATCTTGCACATAATCAAATTAGAGTGAGTCTACTACATCTAACTGAAAACATTCTTCATTATTCTGAGAAAATTTCAAAGCATTAAAAACGTCGAAAGAAATTTTCTCCTCTCCCACTCTCAACAACAGCTCTCCCTTCTGGACATCTATAAGTGCTTTTCCTGTTGCCAGGAAAGGTCTTCCCAAGATGAGTGGAATGTCCAGATCTTCTTCCATATCTAACACCACAAAGTCCACGGGGAAGATGAATTTGTCCACTTTCACAAGCACGTCCTCGATAATCCCCCGTGGATATTTGATGGACCTGTCCGCCAGTTGTAAAGACATTCCGGTGGACTTTGGTTCTCCCAAGCTCAGTTTCCTGAAAACAGAGTAAGGCATTAAATTTATACTTGCACCCAAATCACACAAAGCCTTATGAAACTGAACATCATTAATTACACAAGGGATAGAAAAACTCCCTGGATCCTTTTTCTTTTGTGGGATTTTGTTCTGCACCAGTGCCGAGCAATTTTCTGTCAGACTTATCATTGCATGCTCCTCCAATTTCCTCTTGTTAGAGAGGATTTCCTTCAAGAATTTCGCATAGCTTGGCATTTGCATCAGTGCATCGACGAAGGGTATATTGATGTTCAATTTCTTGAAAACTTCTAAAAATTTACCAAACTAAGAGTCTAGCTTGGCCTTCTTAAGAGCTGCAGGAAAAGGTGGTGGCACAACAATTTTTGATTGTGAAGTGGGTGGGGGTGTTGAGATAGATGACTTACCTGAAGTTTTTTTTGATGTACCCGTTTCGGGCTCTTTCTCGCTTTTTTGTTCAGGCTCGACCGTCTTTCCACTCCTTAATTCAATTTCTTTCACCTGTTCCTTCGGATTCTTCTCAGTGTCGCTCGGCAAAGTACCCTGATCTCTGCTGGAAATTGATTTGACCAATTGACCTATTTGATTCTCCAGATTTTTGATCGATGCATCTTGATTCTGCATACGGGTTTCAGTAGATGATATAAATTTCTGTATCATCTGCTCCAAGCTTGATTTCTCCTCTTGAGGATGCCTGCTGTAATTCTGATTTCCATACGGCTTATTATTCTGTCCACCCCATGAAAAATTCGGATGTTGTCTCCACCCTGGATTGTATGAATTCGAAAATGGGTCATTCCTGGGGCGATTCTGATTTCCCATGTGGCTTGCCATAACTCCCTCTGGTTGAGAGAATGTTTGACAGTCTTTCGTGAAATTCTCTGCACCGCATTTTTCACACCATACTTCTTGCACTCGCATTGCCGAATGTCCTACACTCAGTTCCTCGATCCTTTTGTTCATGACTTCAAGTTGAGCAGCCACAGATGTGAATGCTTCAACTTGATGAATTCCAGTTGATTTCCGGGCCCCACTCCTGGAGGATGATAGCCACTGGTTGCCATTTCCTCGATTAATTCATAACCATCCTCCGACGACTTTCGCAGTAGATTCCCACCTGCAGCTGCATCTAACATGGTACGATTTGAATGAGAAATCCCATAGTAAAAAGTTTGTACCACAAGACCGTCTGGTAATTGGTGGTGTGGACATCTCCTCAGTAGATCCTTGTAGCGTTCCCATGCTTCATAAAATGTTTCCTGTTCACCTTGGGAAAAAGTTGTGATGTCCGCTCTCAGCTTCATTGACTTCGATGGTGGGAAGTATTTGGTGAGGAAAGCTTTAGCTAGATCATCCCAAGTTATGATGGAACCTGCAGGTAAATTCGTTAGCCATGCTTTCGCCTTGTCTCGTAGTGAAAAAGGGAATAAACGGCAAACGAATAGCGTCATCTGAAACTCCCTGTATCTTGAATGTATCACAAATTTCTAAAAAATTTGTGAGATGCACATAGGGTTCATCAATGACACTTCCACCAAATTGAAGCGTGTTCTGAACCATTTGAAGAATCGCCGGCTTTATCTCAAAGTGATTCGCTGCTACAGTTGGCCGGATAATGCTTGGTCGAGCACCTTCAATGTTTGGAAAGGCAAGATCCATCATGGATCTGTAAACTGGTGGTTCTTGTTCGTGTTCTCCTTCCATTTCTTGCTGCTGTTGCCTTCTTCTTTTGTGAAAGGTTCTGTCGATTTCTGGATCAAAAGGCAATAGTCCTTCAGGTGAGTGTTGCATGTACTGCAAGAGAATCCTGCAGTCCACAGATGGAAAAGAATGATTAAAATTGTAATAGAGAAAAATCAAATCAAACAAATTAAAATCTATTTAGTCCCCGGCAACGGCGCCAAAAACTTGTTCGAGCAAATACTACCACGAAAAATCAACGTAAATATATCTATCAATTAAGCTCGAATAAATCGCAAGTGCACGATTCAAGTTATAATATAATGTACTGAGTACGAGTATCGTCCTCAGGGACTAACGAAAATAATTTGTCTTTTCAATTTTTAACTACACAAAGTATCGAAAAAGTGATTTGTGAATTAACTAACATCTAAAATTAAAACTCAATATAAATAAACTTAAATTTCACAACCAAGCCAACAAATCTCAGAGTGAAGAATAACAATTCAAAATGATTTTGTTGGAATTTCGGTTCACCTTTTTCCTAATTGAACTGGACGATTGGAACTTAATTTATTCTTATAAATTTAACAGAAGTTCCTATAACATTGACACTCTCTCTCGAGGTGATGCCAAACTAATCAAATCAGTGAAGTAATTAAATCTCTCTAATTATTTATCACGACTGATTGCTTTGCGTTCTATGAATTCTACAACTTTCAACCTGGTGGTATATGGCTATCAACATGTACTAAATACCATATCTCTATGCATATTTTAAGTCCATGGATTATATCATTCGTCCTAATTATAAACCTATCTCTCGACAGCAATTCATAATTTACGAATCTATGTTAAAGGTAGCTAATCATCAACATAGAAAGAAAAACATGATAAAATCAATTATAAACATAAATCAATTCCCAATACGTCCGGTGATTCAATCACACTACAGTGTTTCGGGATAAGGATCCCCTCGATTCCAACAAAATAATATTTTAGCTACTAGAACTCATTACAAAAATTCAATCTCCAAGATGTTCAACATAAAAATTCAGAAGAAGAAGAAAAGGAAAAACTCCCAACGGAGAAGAGAAATCTCAAGCGTTCAGCCGCCGGTAGTCTTCTGATATGCGTCCCGTGTAACCCTCAAAAACTAAAGAAATAATTGTATTTATAGTTCCCCAGAATCCTCTTCGAAATAAACTCTCAAAATAAAAAAAATAAAAACTGCGCGCCGCGCTTGAGCGGTAGAAATTGGCCGCTCGGGCACCTCGAAACTCCTTGCACTACTGTCTCAAAAATACGTGACCGCGCCCGCGCGGTAGAATATGGCCGCTCGGGCGCCTCCTAAAGTTCCAACCTACTGTTTTTCTCAACCGTGTATGCGCCCGCGCGGTAGATATTGGCCGCCCGCGCGCCCTTCTTCTTTTCCAGAATTTTACCTTTCTTCTTGTTCTATCTGCATGGCCTCTACTGTGCATCACCTTCCCACCAAGTATCGGCATTTCTTGGTGTCCTACCATAAAAATAGATAAACCAGAGGAGTGAATACGAACATAATAAAACAATATAAAGAACAAAAATGGAAAAGAACTGACAAAATGTAAACGAAACGAATGCAAAACAAACACAAACAAGCAATAAAAACACATAAAAACGACTCCTATCATTGCTCTATTTCAAAACCGACAGATAATAAACGCTCATAACTCTGTCAAGAACAACATACTCGAATCTCGAACGATTCTAACAACATCCAAAAAATAGAATGTATCCAATCGTAGAAAAACTTACGATAGAATGAAGCTCTCGCAGCCGTGATCGCTAATCTGCCTTCAGAATTAAATTCCAACGGATGGATCGAGCTCGGAGAGAAATCCCAAAGCTTGAAATCTCAAAAGGGCGCTTCAATGGAGGTGGCGTGCAAGGAGGAAGAAGGTGGAGAGAATGAAGACTAGTCTCAAGTCAAGATAATATATTAAACTCCAAAATTACACTTTAGTCCCTGAAATTTCCAAAATTTGCAAAATAGACCCTGATCAAAATCAAGTCGGCTCTTGAACTCTGGAACTCCGATTATCTCGAATAAGTTCATTTAAGATAAAAACGGGGCGTTACAGATAATGAGCATGATGCACCGACGGCGTGAATCAACTTTATCCATGAATAAGGAATTAAGTCCAAGAAAAGAAAAGTTTGTTGCAAGCGTATATACCGAATCAAGAACATTAAGAGTGCATCGTTCGTGTAATTGGAAGTTTGAGGTTGTTGATGGTGAAAAGTCATTTGCCGTGGATTTAGCGGATAGAACTTGTTCATGTAGAGCTTGGCAGATCAATAAGCTTCCATGCAAGCACGCCTGCTCTGCCATTGAGTCGAAATTGCTGTCATTATATGATTTTTCTGACAGGTATTTCAAAATCGAGATGTATCGTGTGGCTTACAAAGGAATTATTAACCCAATCCCAACCTTTGACATGAGTGAGACATGTGTTGATGAATCCGAAATAATCCAAGCTCCTTGTGTGCGTAGTCAGCCCGGTCGTAGGAAGACGAAGAGGATACCGTCACAAGTTAATACACGTGTGTCAACATGTGATCGTTGTCATACGAGAGGACACAACAGACGCAGTTGCAAAGAACCTATATAGTAGCTGTAATTGCTTCAAAAACTTGTGTTTCCATTTTTTGTTATTAGTAAAATTTTGTAACAGACTTTATTAAAAAATTAATCTACTTTGCGCTACACATATGCAGGAGAAAGCGATTACTGGAAGGGGGTTCGATCATGGAATTGCCCTCGAGACGACATACACGTTCGAGCGGAAGCATTGCTGGATTGAACTTGGTTTGAGGAATTTGTGGAACCAACAGTTGTGATATTTGAACTTGATATGTGGTTGTAGTGTACTCTAGGCATTTTGTGTTGTCTTATGTTCTTCCGAAACCAACTGCTTTTGTGGTAAAGAATTATGCCACACATTTGACTACTATTTAATGTTAGAATTTAAGAAATGCTCTTTTTCATGGATGTTTCAGTGAAATATGTTTTCCCAGTTACGAACTAATCAAATTAGTTGTTCTTTTTAAATTTTCAAATGGAAGGTACTAATTGCTATGTAGTTCGTACAAATTGTATTTAATTTGAAATAAAACTGAATAAATCTAGAACTTATTGTCTGATTATTACAATAAACAGATCTAGAAGTAAAATTAGCACAAGAACAAAACACGTGCAACCAAAACAATAACATATTTCTACGATATGGTCGGGCCCGGATGTTCTAGTAGAATGGTTGTCTAGAACATCAGAGGACGAATGCTCATTCTTCTTGTAATTGAATTGTTCTGTTGAATCATGGATGGACGATGATGCAGATTGTTGATTCATTGAATATGCGCAGCTCTATCTACCTTGCTTACTTGGGTCTGGTTTGAAATTTAATGATTTTTGAAGAGATTCACTGTGATAATCACCGTACAAAAAAAAAACTATTTTTTTGTTGCAGCTCACGAGGGCAAATATAATACAGCTCTCCGGGCGGGTCGAACGTGGTCCCGCTCTTCGTAAAATTATTTCTCCGAAACCACATAAACATTGTGCTGCAATCTTCATTTCCATTGTGCTTGATCTTGAAGAATGAAAATTTATTTTGAAAAGCAAAACCCTAACCAAACGAGAAAGAAGAAGTGAATGAATAAAGTGTACCGACAGTGCTTAATAATGAGGGATAGGTGGGAGTCAAAGTCTTTTTTTATTATTTTTGTTTTATTGTGAGGGTCAAAAGATTAATTTCAATACATGTGACATGTCATCTTGTTCCGTAAATCAAACAGATAATTCCTCATAATTTAAGGATTGTTCCATATATGTAACATTTTGAGCCGATACACCTTAGTCATCTTGGTGCATTTGCAAACGATAAATATCAAGTTCACAATGACATGTCATCTTGTGCCTTAAATCGAACAGATTGTTCTGAATATGTATCGGGTTATTCCAAATATCTGCAGTGTATTATATGATTTTGGGGCATGCCTTTTTGTTCCTCAAATCGAAAAGATTATTCTCTATAAGGCTAAGATTATTCCTAATACATGAAATTTTTCTCCAAAGGCACTTTCACTAAGAGAGTGTGATCCACATGGCCCACAATGTTTGTCCTACAATTGGAACACATTGTTCTCGATTTAATAATATTTATCCCATCCATGCGTACTAGTTGTACTCGATCCCTCACTGACTTGTTCTTAAAAATGTGTGGAATTATAGCAAATGTTAGTCCTTAAAGACGAGAAACATCATATTAAACAAGTTATGAGTTTTTATTTTGGACAATATACCCTTACTATATACATTGGGTGTCAATTGACATCCCCAAATGGTGTTCTCATTGATTTATGATCAATGTCTTTCTCCTACACCTTAGACAATGTAGAGCATAATACAATACTAGACAAACACTTGGATGATGGTTATACCAAACTTTAAGGATTGAAAACTCCTCTTCACTTGTGTCATGCAGTGTATTACATGATTTTGGTGCATGTTAACATGGGCATACCTTTTTGTTCCTGAAATCGAAAAGATTATTCTTTATAGGGCTAAGATTGTTCCTAATACATAAAATTTTTCTCCAAATGCACTTTCACTAGGAGAGTGTGATCCACATGGCCCACAATGTTTGTCCTACAATTGGAACACATTGTTCTCGATTTAATAATATTTATTCCATCCATGAGTACTAGTTGTGCTCGATCCCTCACTGACTTGTTCTTAAAGATGTGTGGAATTATAGCAAATTTTAGTCCTTAAAGACGAGAAACATCATATTAAACAAGTTATGATTTTGTATTTTGGACAATATACCCCTACTATATACATTGGGTGTCAATGGACATCCCCAAATGGTGCTCTCATTGGTTTATGGTCAATGTCTTTCTCCTACACCTTAGACAATATAGAGCACAATACATTACTAGACAAAAACTTGGATGATGGTTCTACCAAACTTTAAGGATTGAAAACTCCTCTTCACTTATGTCATGCAGTGTATTGCATGATTTTGGTGTATGTTAACATGGGCATGCCTTTTTGTTCCTGAAATCGAAAATATTATTCTTTATAAGGCTAAGATTGTTCCTAATACATGAAATTTTGCTCCAAAGGCACTTTCACTAGGAGAGTGTGATCCACATGGCCCACAATGTTTGTCCTACAATTGGAACACATTGTTCTCGATTTAATAATATTTATTCCATCCATGCGTACTAGTTGTGCTCGATCCCTCACTGACTTGTTCTTAAAGATGTGTGGAATTATAGCAAATTTTAGTCCTTAAAGACGAGAAACATCATATTAAACAAGTTATGAGTTTGTATTTTGGACAATATACCCCTACTATATACATTGGGTGTCAATGGATATCCCCAAATGGTGCTCTCATTAGTTCATGGTCAATGTCTTTCTCCTACACCTTAGACAATGTAGAGCACAATACATTACTAAACAAACACTTGGATGATGGTTCTACCAAACTTTAAGGATTGAAAACTCCTCTTCACTTGTGTCATGCAGTGTATTGCATGATTTTGGTGCATGTTAACATGGGCATGCCTTTTTGTTCCTGAAATCGAAAAGATTATTCTTTATAGGGCTAAGATTGTTCCTAATACATGAAATTTTGCTCCAAAAGCACTTTCACTAGGAGAGTGTGATCCACATGGCCCACAATGCTTGTCCTACAATTGGAACACATTGTTCTCGATTTAATAATATTTATCCCATCCATGCGTACTAGTTGTTCCAATGAAATGTCATATTGTGCCTTAAATCGAACAAATTATTCTGAATATATCTTGGGTTGTTCCAAATATCTCACATTTAGACCCGATATCAATTTCACTAAGAGTGACTGATCTCGATGACCCAAATGATAGTCTTCAAATTTGGGACAAATTGTGCTCGATTAAATCTAATGTGTCCTATTACCGAGTACTAGTTGTGCCCGAACTCACTAACCATATTCTATATGATTAGTGGTATTGAAGTACATGATTCTGAGTTATTTACCATTCATTCTTAATTTTTCTAAATCTATGATACTTTCATCCTAAATTAAATTTTACAAAATATGAGTTTAATCGAACTTGTTTCATCCCAAATAGAGTTTTACAAAATAATTTAAACATACTTACGTATTGTATCTCCATAAACCATAAAAGCATAGAAAGATTATACATGTTAATCAAAGTTGTTTTTCAGCATTCCCATTTCGTGACATAAAATATTTGCAGCTACTCTTGCACGGTAGGTGTCCCAGATATTTGTGACATAATCAAGATTATACATCTTCACAGTCTTTTGATATGTCCACATTTCATCTGAGTCACGGGCTAGACACTCTACCCACATACATGTATAAACACCACAGTCAAGTGTTTCGCCTTGATGACGCATACACTCCCTCAACACATCAGAGTCGGATATGATGAAATTTGAATGATGACGAACCCAACCAACCAAAAAACGTGCCTTCAAAGATAAATATTATCAAAATACATTTATACAATTCACATAACATGACACAACGAAGACTCACCAAAGTTCTACATGCCCCTAGGCTGAACGAATCGGAAAGTGAATTCCACATTTTGAATATCCCTTTCTTTTCCTGAAACACTAGCAAAAACCAATGCACTCTACTATTGATGAAAAAATGAGGTATTTGCATCTCTTAAACAAATCACCATTCATTTTCTGCAAAAATAACTTTGAGGCAGAAGAGAGTCGCGAAAAAAAGAGCCGTAATCATTGTTTTGAACCTTCATTTTTTTCCCAATTTTTTTGAGGTGCTCAAACAATTCTGACTGCAAACAAAAGACAAGAAAATTGAAAAACTAACTCAAGTGTATAGTATATTAAACGTAAAACATTTAAATTTTACTAACTTGCACCAAAGTGTCCATGCAAAATATTTCTTTTCCATTGTCCACACTGTATTTTTCCATCATGCGCATTTGAACATTTATAATCTCATGACTAACAAGCTTACCAAACAAGAAATCACAGAAAACGGACCCTAGTAAATGGACAATTTCGTCTTGCCAAACATCAACACTACAAGAAAATATGAATTATTTTGTATTAAAAAAAGATCCCAAAAAAAATATTAGAAAAATACACGATCTTTCAGATAAAAAGTTATACGCTATGTCATCACTCGAAAGATATTCTGTCAGCAACTTTTTCTCATCGTCAGTGGCTTCTTCATGTCCACAGAAATCTGTTCTACCTTGATATTCACTGATCCAAGCCTTATTCAAGTCGTTATCAGGTAGCTCCTCAACATCAATTACATAATTTGCCTACGCCAGAATACACAAAGATGGTAAAAACAATAAAGATTTCCAAGAATTAAAATATATGACTTCAATATCAAATAATCAAAGTTAAAGTAGGTTCCTATCAAAGTCACACCTTTTTTCTGCCATTCCTCTTTGGCGTGATACTGGGTGGAGTCACGAACATTGACGGTTTTCTTTTCTTTACCCGATCACCCCTCATTCTGACATTATCGACAATAGAAGATTGAAAATTAATGACTTTCTCAACCTTCTCAGAATTATCGTCAGTCTCGTCCAGCCCACCACTTTTGTCTGAAGTATCCTCATCAATACAACTTTCAACCACATTGGTTGAAATATCACCCCCAGAAACATTATTCTCTTTAACCACTTTTGTTACAATATTATCCAACAACTTATCAATCTCATTCATATCTTCACTAATACCGTCACATGATCCATTAAGAGAATTCTCTCCATCGGCTTTGCTTTTTTCCATTTCCATGTCACCACTTTCTTCATTTTTATCTCTCTCAAGCTCAGCTCCAACAACTCCTTTTTCATCCCCCAAGTCATCAACACCTATACTTTCTTTCATCTCAAATTCAACACAAGCCACACCCTTTCCCTTATCTAATCCGTCAGCACATACATCTTCACCATTATTAAATTCACAAATATCTAGAATTTTGATCTCAACCAATTTCTGAACAACCTCACCTTCTGCATTCACATTTTCAGATAAACCAACACTTTTACTCGTAACCATTTGGTCATCATCTGTCCTTTTTTCCTTCAACGAGGAATCAAAAGAATTATGGACAAACACATCAAAAAAATCAAAAAAATTACCACCTTGGTCATGTATCAAAATCAACTCTTCTTCTTCAATTGTCTTATCGGCCCCATCAACACCGTCATCAGAACTCGGATCATTGTCAACTACAACATCCTTTCCTTTGCGATTTCGAGCAACTTCCTTCTCCAACACTACATTTTCTTTCACATCAAACAACTTCCTCTTTGCTCCAACTCTTTCACGTTTCAACTACGCACAAATGCGTTTCAACATTTTTATCTCAGCCATTTGTTTCTTCACCGTTTTGTCGAGTTCACAATTATCTGGACTGCCTCATTGTTCCTTCAAAACCGGCAGCACCAACTACAATAATAAACAAATTAATACAGAATGATTTTTTATTTCTAAAAATATCAAATAAAGGATGCTACTAGAATTACCTTGTTGTCCAATAACATTTCCTCCTCTGGAAAGGGATATATTGACAAAACCTGATCCAAAAATAAATATATATATTAATGCTCCTACATTCAAAATAGGATAAGTAATATGAAAGATACCTTGGTTGAAGATATGGAATCGAAAACCGATTTTGCTTTGACAGCATCCAAATGGATCTTTCTTTTTCCAAAACGAAACAAACGAGGAAAGATATGAACACCACGTGGTACACCTAATGATGACACTCTCTCGTAAAACCAAGCCTAAGCCAAAAATTATATATTTAAACAAATTCAAAAAATTAATAGCATAATAACTGATAGAACTTAATACTCACCATCAATCCAACTGTTCAACCATCCAAGTAAAGTTTGCTTCCTTAATTATCCAATTCTCGGTAAAGAAACCGAAACACAGCATCTCCCCAAGCTAACTTAAAAAATGTGCTCAGATCATCCATATAAGGAAAAATAAAACCAGGAGTAATATAATTACCGGTGGAGAATATTACACAATTGAATACAAACAAAATAAACATCCGAACAAAACCATCAATGTCAGCTTCGACATTACTACTCGCAAGTGAAACAAGCTTCTTTTTTTATAACAATCCTGTGAGTGTTGCTTATTTTTCCTCCGAAGTGTCGAGACAGGAAGCTTGATTCAAGCTTGAGGTCCAAATCAACTTGTTGACCTCTTTGATGCAAACCAAACACGATGGAGAAGTCTCTTGACGTGAAAGGAATAAAAATATCACCACCAACAATGAAAGAGCACGAAGGGCTATCAAATCTTTTAAAGAGATAGTCTACTCTGCCACTACTCACAGGAAGAACTGACATGTCTATCTATTTACCAACTGGAGTATCCTTTATCCTACTGAGTTGTTTGTTCCCTACAATCGGCTTCAACTCTTTCATGATTTTTTTACAATAAGCAAGGGAACATCGTGTAAATATTACCTTTCCACTATTCATCAACTCAACATCATCATTTATTTCCTCTTCATCGACCATTTCTAATATTTAAAAATTTGTACAAAATATTATCATTATCAAATCAAATAATAAAATATGGAATGTTCAAGAACAACCCAATCATATTTGGGAACAATTTACAATATATTTTCAAAAACTGGTCATTTGTCGAATTAGCTATATAAAACTATCCAATATAAATTCACAACAACAAAACCGTAAAATTTCATAACAAAATGTCATTCATTGACAAAGATTGATGTTCTAAACCAAGATATACTTTAACAAACATCTTCAAGAACAAAACCCTAACAATTGGGGATAAAATATATACCATGAAGAACTGTAACAAATAAATACGAAATTCAGAATAATCATTCCAATTTTTCGACAAAAATATCAATAAAAACTTAACAAATTATGCAAAAAATAAAAGTACCAACACATTTGACAACAAAACCCTAAAAAATTGGGACAAAACGAAACTAGAAAAGATTTTAAAAATTAAATGAGACCAAAATTATTCATCAAAACGCTAAAATTGTGGGTTACTCGCGAAAAATAATACATTGTGGTCGATTTCAATAATAGAATACATGTTTAACCTGTTTCGGATTTCTTCTTCTTTTTCTTCATCATATTCGGGGTTTATTTTTTCCTTCCTCACTTTACCAGTGCCTGAACCTCACTTCTCTTTCGAATGTTTGCCTCTCCTCGTCATCGGTGCCATCATCAATACTAAGAAGATTGTCGCTAAAGATCAGTGCTTTCTGTCGTCGAAGAAGAATTGGTTGATGAAGGAGGAAAATAAACGTCTGAATCTGATAATATTAAGTATTTTAAAAATGAAGAAAGGGTATTGTGGGGTTATCAAAGAAATTGGGGGTAGTTTGGTCAATTGGTCACGAATAGGGAGCTCAAACATATTGCAGACATTTGTCAGGGAGCTAGAACACATAAACTCTTACACAAAGACTGAGGAATCATATGAGTTTCCCCTTAGAGATTTATCGAGAGTTTCCCCTATTAGTGATGGACGCACGCCCACAAATATACATTTATATATATATATATATATATATATATATATATATATATATATATATATGTGTGTGTGTGTGTGAAAGTTTCTTAATAAGATTCCCACCCTTTGTGGTTTGGACATTTCTCATAAATTATAATTATTTTGTACGAATTAAGCATTCAACGCATTTCTTGTGCATAAATAATGAGTAATCACTTAGTTTGTTTGTTAGTTATAGTCTGCATAATTGATTGAGTACTAGTAAATATTTTAACATAAAATATAGCTAGAATGGGCTTTCTTGAAATCATATTACAATTACGTACTTTTTGACAATGGAATATATATAAGTAGCTATGTTTTGTTTTGTTTTTTTTGTTTTTTTGTTGAAGTACGTAGCTAGGTTATTAGCTCTACCCCCGCATGATTAATTAATTCGCATGAGATATACAAACTCCATCTCACGCATGGCAAGAGTCAAGTCAAGAGTATCGTGAACTCCTCATCATCCATGCATACATAAATACAGTACTAGTTGAATAATTATTTATTAATCGTGCAGTTTAATTTAAAAAAATTGAGGTTACATGCATGCAATGTTATAGTAATAATAGACGACGACGTTGACGCTCGAATTAACGTATAATCTGCATCATAAATATATGTGCTTCGACATTAATTAAAAATTGAGTAAAATGGAGAAAATAGCAAGTGAATTACTGTTCCAATTTGTTAATAATTAATAAATTCGTCTCGGGGCTCGTGAGCTGGTGGGGTTCCCATTCCCATATATATTAATATTAATATTAATATAGATAAGATAACGCCGTGGACGTTAAGGTGTCCGTTACGTTCCGTCACTGTCACCTCCTCTCATAGAGATTCCTTTTCCGTTTGCGTGTCGGTGCAAAAACATTCCTCCCTTGGACCCTTTCTATTCTTCTTCAACCCCAAAATGTTTACTTTAATCATTATTCACTGACATTTTTTTTTAAAAAAAAAAACAAAAATCTTAATTTAAATGATTTGATTACTATTTTGGTACTCATATTTATTTTTTAATGAGTATTTTTCCAGGATTTTAATGTAGTATTGGAAAAAAAAAATAAAAAAAATCTTAATTTAAAATGATTTGATTACTATTTTGGTACTCATATTTATTTTTTAATGAGTATTTTTCCAGGATTTTAATGTAGTATTGGAAAAATTAAATTTAAAAAAGTGCTATTTGATTAATATGGGTCAAAGGTCCATTATGAGGTCCAAGCGGCCCGTTTAAAATTAAACACAATGACAAAGAATCCGTAGGATAGCCCATTAATATTTCCAGGGCCCAAATTGGAACAGACACTCTTCGTGTAAGTATTACGGCTCCTTTGGGCTCTGTAAATTTTAACTAGTTTGCTACTTTCCCCTAATCCACACCCTTACGTGACAAAGGAATTAATATTTGCTATTACATTATTCGCTGATCACTTGTAAAGTACTGATATTATATATCAAGACTAGCAAATGCCCAAAATTACTACTGTTTACTATTCCCTTTTTAAGCCTTTTTGTGTTATGTATTTTTCACTAATGAATATTATAAGTTGTATAATTTATGATTGATGAATCCACAACAAAACTTCACTTCAAAACCTGCAGGTGGGGGCGATTATTAAGTTCAAGAGGCTAAGAAGAGTGGAGTAACATGTTTAATGGATCCTATTTTGTAGCACTCAGGTGCTACTATAGTATTAAAACATTTGTATTTCAAATACAATATTTTGTTAAATTCTTCGTCCTTAATGAGTCCATTTGTATTTCAAATACAGTATTTTGTTAAATTTCTTTTCATCTTCTTCTCAACCGTCCACTCTTGTAAAGAGCATAGGGGATTCCTAAATAGTATTTAACTTTTTTATTTTTTATATTACACTATTTTCCTTTCTTTTCATATTAAATTAATTGTAATTGAATTGAAAAATTATAATAACAAAATATTATTTTATATATACGACTACTATACTCACAACGTGTACTTAAAATATATACATACAAGTATTAAAAGAAACAAAGAAATATTCATAGCACTTGAATAAACAACTGTCGCCACAGGCTTCTAGCAATGGATGAAATGATTGCCATGAATCTAATAAGTAATACACACACATTATTCTTCAGTATTTTGTACATCAAATCATAAAGTTACCATCGAATAATATTTACACATCGACCAAATTATTTGTTGCAGTTCAATGCTGTAATGTTGATTGGTAGCTTCCTCTTCATTCTCACAGTTGGAAAATATATAATATCGTCTCTTTCACCAATATCCCATCTGCACCAAATTAATCATTATTATTATTAATTCATGCATATATATAATAATAAATATATCAACACCAATCTCACCTATATGTTGTAACCAGATGATGAAGGAAAATCGAGATTTCCAGCCTCGACAGTTCCAGACCAGGACATAGCCGTTGCCCTCCGCCAAACGGCGTAAATATATTGCTACTTATAGCATCTCCTATTTTCTGCCACAAAATATATATATATATATGAGAGAGACCACATTTTAATTTGAGAAGTGATTTTGGAACCATATATATACACTTTATGATCAATTGATCAGATTAATGATATATAGATAGAGTCGATTGGATTTACCTTCCATCTCCAAGGATCAAATTCGTAAGGCTTTTTGTAATTCTCTTCATCCATATGAACAGCGCTAAAGGATGCCATAACACACCATCCTTTTGGTATCAAGTAACCTGAAGACATACAGCACCATAATTTTTTCAAAGCCAAAAACTGCGAGTTATCGTAATGTATTCAATATTCATGAATGTCTCATGCATGCACCTTTTACTTTGACATCTTTCAGAGCTTTTCTCCATACTGCATTGATTATATTTGCGAGTCTCAAAGTTTCACTGATAACCTGTAGGGAAAGAAAGATAAAAAAAATTAATTTTCAGCAGCTCTAGCTATAGATTATTCTCTGTTTATATATATATATATATATATAAAGCATCTTACGTTTTGAGTAAATGTTAACGACATGTAATCGTTCCAAGAATATTCCTCACGGGAACTATCCTTTCTCCTTTTGATTTCCATGTTCTCCTCCTAGCATTTTCATGAATATAATATATCATCACAGATCAAGAAACAAGTCAAATCACATTAATTAATATAGGAAAATAATTCGTGGCTACGTCCAATTAACTACCTAGTTCTCTAATTTATTTATCAAACAACACTTTGATTGAAACATGTGGGCTATCTATTCGCATTATTATCTACCACGTCCAAGAATATGACATGAATTGAAGTTGACATTGTTGGCCCTCTAAATATTTCACATCCATACAGTTAATTTACATCCAAAGGACTCGTACCTCTCTCCAATTCTTGTCAATCTTTTCAAACAAATCAGTACTCTTATATCTTACATAATAATCCAAAAAGTGACAACTACACTCCCGATTTAAATCACTGCAAGTAAGAATAACTATGGTAGCAGTAAAACCTTTGCAAAATTCGATGCCATGAAGAAGTAAACAAGCGTGTGTTCATACCACTAAGTGGGCTAAGGCAACAGGATTGTCGGTAAGGAATTTAACGGCTAAGGTCATGGCCGTGGGCACGGTCTCCTCTCCGGGAATCATCATCTCGATTATGTTCCCGCCAATGAAGTCAAATGGTAGTCGATGCTGCTGCGTCTCTTCTGATTCTCCGAGCTCATTTAGTAGAGCATCGATCACATCAACTGGAGGCTTCTCGTTTCCATCTGTTTTCTCCAGCGAGATTTTTCTCTTTTCTATAATTTTATTCACCATTTCTAGCAATCTCTTCTTGGCCTATTGCAAAAGAAAGGATTTGTAACAACACCGAAAAAATAGAGTTCTTTGATCATTTGTTCGAGGAAGGATACGGAAGAAATGATACCTCACATGTAAAATGTTAATTTGTATACATAGTGTTCTTGATACCTCACATGTAAAATGTTAATTTGTATACATAGTGTTCTTGATACCTCACATGTAAAATGTTAATTTGTACCTTCAAAGAATTATATAGTGTTGTTCCAGGGAGATTAATGGGTAGACATATTAAACCTTTGATGAATTCCTCGAATTCTCTCTTTAGTAAGTTCAATTCTTCACCTGGTTCGATGCTTAATAGCACTCTGACGAGGATTTCAAATGTAATCTGCCAAATAAAACCAAAAAAGAATGAACTAATGCAGTGATCAGAAATAGTCACGCATTAAGACACCATGCCTATGAGAGGACGGGACCTTTTTTGTTTCATCCTGAAGGTAAATGAGGCCAGTTTTATTCGACCACGAAGACAGGGAGTGCTGAACAGCTCTCTCAATGTCTCTGGTGATTCGAGCTTTAAATTGTGGCGATTTCAAGAAAGCACCAATGAGGGCATGCACCCTCTTGTGCAAAGATCCATTCATCTGCAGAATCGAAGTTTTTCCAAGAAGCTCGGTGATAGATTTAGGATAACAAGGTATAAATGCATTCCCATGGTTGTGTAGAATCGTCTTGTTCACGATGGGATCGCTTGAGACCACGATGGCCTTCCCAAGAAGGTGTGTTCTGAAAACATCACCGTACCTGATCACAAGAGAGGATGAGTTATTTTCATGAGTGAAATTCAAGAAAGGGTGTTGAAGCAAAGATCAAACGAAACCAGATTCCGAGATGAACCATTTCTAAGCAAATGGAAAGAAAAGAGAAAAAAAAAAGATTCTTTTTCATTTTTCCTCATGCTACATCCAGTTTGACCCAAACCAAGAGCAAATGAGTGAAGACAGCGAGCAATATTGAATGAAAAAAAGGAAGTGGATTAATACCAATCTGAATTTACTCTGCCAGACTCACCAGTCATATAGATATATGTGGTGGCACATGTTTGGAATCAAGAAAAAAGCAGACTAATTATATTTGAACAAACCAAAATGATGTATATCGGCTTTCCAGCTCCATTTCTTTATCAATTTCGTCTGTTTTTAAGATTTCCAGGACTAAAAATTGAACTAAATTTCCACCATTAATTAAAAAGAAAATGTGCAAAAAAGGATTCCGGCGGACTCACAAAGATTTGCGCTTTTCCATGAAACTGACAGGTTTAGCAGAGTAACCGGACGCAATGAAATCCAGCGTCTCTCCAATCAATGGCCAACCCCTATTCCCTCTTGGTAAAACAAAAGCCTTGTGTTCCCTTTCATCTTCTTCCCCACGATTTTTCAACAACTTAAACGCATACAAAACCACAACAGACGATAAAATCACCAGCGACAACCACCCATTCAAGAACTCAGAAAATGGCAGCTGTTCCATTCCTGTAAAAACCAAAGTAGAGAAGATGTGGTTTGACTCAAAATGAAGAAACGCTTAATTTTCTGAAAAAAGAAGAGAAAGATAAGGTCTTTGAGATCTACACACTGCACACGTGCACTTGAGTTATGTATGTATAGGCCTAGATGTGGAATTGGATGATGGGTTCCATTCTTTTTGTCTTTGTTAGGAGAAATGAATGCTCTGTGCTCGGATTCGTAACAAGGAGAGAGAGAGAGATAGAGGGATCGGTGGGTAATAAATAAATAACAAATGCTCCATGTGAAAAGTTTAAAAGACATAAAATATTATGTGTAAAATTAATAGCATGTTAGGTCCTATATTTTAAAAAAATAGCATAAAAACCCCTATGAAAGGGTATAAATGTGCCCGAATTTGTATAACATAGGGGTGAAATATACTACATTTTAAAAAATTGAAGGATGCATTAACCTATTAATATTTCTTAAAGGGTTTTATAATTTTTAGACTTTTCACACGGGATATTAATACAATTAGCCACATTGGAAGACGCAATTACCTCACCATTTCAAACATTTATTTCTTTATTTATGTAAACTTTTTCTACAACTCATTAACTCAACAGATTTTGTAATTTATGTAAATTTAATATTTTTATGTAATTTAATTTGTATCAAAGGTTTTTTTTTTTGGTAATATTAATTTCATATGAAAATGACTTGAATCAATAAACATATCATATAAAAGTTAATCTCTAACAAATGCTATTAAATTATCCTTATAATTCATATTTATTTTAAAAACTATATCATGCATTGAATTCAAAAGTATAGTAATTTTCACCTTTTTAAATGTCTCATTAATTTCATTTTCTATAAATAAGATTGAAAGTAATTAGAACACGGGTGATGCTATATGTACACTGAGGGTTACACGTTGTACTTGAATTAACATAAATATCCCTAATGTATTTTGGAAAGATTTTTTTTCAAATCAAGTGGAGGGATAATTTTGTAATTTCATGTGTAGTGTGTAATCCAATGTGTAACTCAATGTGTACATGTAGCATTTCCATTAGAACAATGTACAAAAGAGCATTTAAAATCCATCTGTTCAATGTCAAGTTTCATTGTACAGGCACTGTAAAAAAAACGAAGGGTAAAATTGTTTTTTTTTTAATTTTATATGTTTATATTTTTGCGATTTTGGTATTCTATGTTATTAAATTTCTGTTGTAGTCCGTTATATATTTTTATATTTAGTCATTTTTTCGACTTGACGCTAACATAAAAACAATGCAGTGACGATGCAACTCTCATTTTTTATTATAGTGTCACATTAATAATCCCAATGAAAATCACTAAAATTATTTAAAATTTTTTTTACAGAAATAAAAGTGAAATTTGATAACATAGAGAACCAAAAGTACAAAATGACAAAATCACATGACAAAAATGCAGTTTTTCCTAAAAAAAATAAAGGACATTTACTGGAGTTTTTCCTAAAAAAAAAATAAAGGACATTAATTAAAAAAATACATATTTTAAAATTAAAAATTAAATAAAGTCCCATAATATTTTCTCTAAGTCAAACTAAGCTACCACCACAACGACCTAGGTCAATAAATTATTTTCTTTCAGAAAAAAATTGATTCAATAGAAGTACTACCATTATGTGTAATTTGAATGAGGTGCTTTTATTAATTATAATGATTTGATCATTATACTCAATTCCACCTCTCAACTATTTTTTAAAATTAAATTAAACTTGAAATTTTAACGATTTTTAAAACTAATTTAAAGGTTTTCAAAATCAACATCTCATTCTCATAGCATATTATCTTTAATAGTTCAATTGGTTGTATATATAAATTAAATGACAAAAATCATTAGGAACATAATAATAAGTGCATCCATTAATTGTTAATGCAAAATACTCCTGTGACTTAATTTTAAAATATAAATTAATGGAAAACACTTGAAAAATGGAGCAATTAAATTATATCTATACAATAATTTCAAAATTATTGATATAATTACTTGATATAAAAATTAATAGTGAATTACATGACAATTCAAGAAAAGTTAATAATTTTAAGAAACTTTTATAGTCAGATATATATGTAGATATTTTTTTATGAATAAAGACAAATAAATCAAGATAATTTGTCATAGAAATTTCAAGTAAATAAATGTAATTCTTTTTAAAAAAATTGTGACACCTCATAATCATAAGATTAAAGGTATTGATCAAATTTCAAAAAGCAGTAAAAAATTTATTTTTTTATTTAAATCATAAAATTGTATGTGTAATTAATTCACATAATATACATACATACAATATATGTAATAATTTTTTAAAAAATTGAACAAACTGCGAACAACGAAAAATATTAGAAACAATTAAACTAAAGCAACTATATTTTTAATTAATTTATATTCCGTTTATAATTTCCTAAAATAATCCAAAAGGAAAAAAAATCCATTGAAGTAGTGAAATATAACAAATATATTACAAACATCACTCAATTGATTATTATATTAATTAGAGCATGTAAAATTCCTATACAACTCATAAAGAAACAATTTTTTTTAAAAAAATTTAATGATAGATAGTACCTATCAATATAATAATATTTTCTAGTGAAGATAAATAAAAATTCAATTTATTTTATGTCAAATATTAAAATTAGTGTTTTTTTTATCAATATAATTCAAGATAATAATATAATTTGAAGATACGTAAAGAATAGAAGTTAATGTATATTAATTGTCATATATTAATTAGAGCACGTGAAATTCCTAGAAAACTCTTAAATAAAACAATTTTCTAACTTATATAGTGAAAGACATAAATGAGAATTCATAATTGAAAGTGATATATTTATATATTAAAAATATAAATAAAATAATAATATATTAAATTAATAAAAAAAAAAAGAAAAAGTTCTGATTTAAACACTTCTATATTTTGAAAAACTAGAAAATAACATGTACGTTGTACGAGACGATAATTGTTTTTGGTTAAGATCGGAGTTATTATATATATCATCTTAATTTGTTTAGCTTTTTTAAACTTAAGTTTTAAAATTTTTACGGCCAATTTCAAACTTCGTTCACTATATGATTCGATCTCTAATTAACTACTGAAATGAGAACATTATATCTTTAACTTTTTTATTTTGTGATCGGGCTGTTCTCTAGTCGGTGTTATTCTTGTTGTGTATTACATGTTGTATATCTTGACATTGATTTATTTGTTAGCTAAAGACTTTTAAAAAATAACATATATATGTTATATATTTGTTGAAAATGTAAAAAAAAAATGTACATAGAGATTTTTGTTATAAATATTATAGGACCGAGCGCTTTGTTTTACTAAAAACTATAATTGATGGTAATGATATAACTCAAATATTTTAAACCGTACAACAACTTAAACGCCACGTTTTAATTGTTCTACCCAACATGACGACAATTAGTGCGTACGTCCTTAACATTCTCATTTCCAATAATTGTGCTTGTGTTAGTGCTTTAGTTCTATTCTAAAATCTAAAACTGAGAAACGATCGTACGAGAAATATATAATTAATTGACAAAATAGTCGAAACTAGACAGAAGATTGTCATATATATATAATTGGCACACATGCATCGATAGAAAATGATCAATAGAAGAGTGATCGATCATTGCATTTGCATGCATGGTTTCTAGCTGTTGATTTTCCTGCAGTGCTTCCTGATTTGTCCTGATCTGGAACCTGTCAATGGAGAAATATTTCCCATCTTAACCATGGAATTTGCGAATTGCTGGATGAAAAGGTGGTTGTTCAACGCATGCATATTTCTTCACCAGCTCTAATGATATTGGATTCTTGTTAACCAGTATTTGGTCTGAACTCAAAAGTCCCTTGGAACTCAATAAGTTGTTGAAGTATATATGAGTTGTCAAACTTTGTTGCATGGGGTGACAAAATCCAAGAAGACATATTGGGAGTGTTTGCAATAGATTGTGCTTTTGTAGAAGTGATTAATTTATAGATTATAAAAAAGTTAAGAAAAATCAAAAGTTGGTAGTGTTTGGAAACAAATGTAAAAATCTAAAAATCAAAGTTTGGTAGTGTTTGATAAATAAGTGATTAAAGTGATTATAACAAGGACCTTCTTATTAGAATCGCTTTTGGAGAATCACAATCACCACATGACTAGCTTTTGGATTTCAATTAAGTTAAACATAAGCTAACACATAATCTAGGTTTAAGAAACACACAAAAATGATTTTTTTAAGCCAAAAGCTAACAATCACTTTTTTTTAGTGATTGCAAACACTCCCTTTATCTCACGAAAACAGTGGAATCCCTTGCATAACATCAGCACAAGAAACAGTATAATTAGGGCAGTACTCTTTCTCAAGTTCTGATTTTATCTCATCAATCGCTTCGAATCCACGAGCTGAGTTCCTGTTAGGATTTGACCTCTTCTCGCTGACCATGCTCCCGGTGCTGTCCAAAAGTATGGATGCATCACATCCCTACAATATTAATTATATCTTTTTAGTTATTATAGTGTACTTATCATGTTGATGTAACAGAGTAGTTTAACAGGGCAATCTTCACAAAGTTATATATAAAAGGCCATGCATGAAAATAATTAATATTAAGTTATGGTTTAGAATACGAATATTGAACCTCATGCAAGTTCGTGGCAAACCTTAACAAATTAGCAGTCATGAAAATGAAGCCTTAGAAGTGAAGCAGCCATACGAGCTTCTTTTGCAACAGCCTTTGGAACGATAGACTTGACGATCTGTTGGGCCCTGGGGCATGATCGATCGTAGAACTGTGGATATAAGTAACCAGTACCGAGGGTGTTTAGGGAGAAGCATAAATCAGGCACAAGAGCTAGCAGAGACAATACAACGAAAAAGTTGATACATTTAACCATTTTGTGTGTTGCAGCAATGATCGATAATGTTGAAGCAGTTAATATGTGATCGAGTGTTTACATAGAGAGAGGAGGCATAGAACGTGGAATTGGTAGGATTTTGAGCTGAAATTGCTACTTTCTCCATCATAGAAAATTGTAAAAGCATGTATTTTTTTTGTTATTTTTGGCAGTGTGAAAAAGATAACATAGCTGATACTCTTTTGTGCGGTTAATTAGTTGGCCACAACGTAGGAAATACGATACGATTAAGAAATTTAGAGGAAATGCTCTTGCCATGGAATAAGAAGTTGGAATAGAAACACCTGCTCCGTTGAAAAGGGGCCATGAAAGCTAACCCCAAAAAGTCTATATTAATCAGTGAAAAAAGGTTTGATTCGAAGGACCTACTCCGCTAATTTGGTCAAACGTTAATTACTTGGTTTATATCATTCACAAAAGATTTTGTAAGAACATCTATTTTTATATAAAAAAAATATTACATTTCATTGCATGTATGGACTAAATTGACTCATTTCGCAGATGTAAATCCGTGAAAACATATCACAAGAGACTTTTTTTTGCTTAGTCGAAACATATCACAAAAGACTTTTTTTTGCTGAGTTCGACTTTCAAATAGCCGTTTGAATTGTGTATAATATTGGTGTCCCGTCTCATTAGTTTTTCTATATTCCAACATATATAATGGTGCTTTAATTATAACGAAACTCGAGTAATGCTTCCAACCTTTGTTTAAAAACTAAGATTGAATGAATTGAATCAATATCGAATTAAAGTTTTAATTGGAGTCAAAATTGAACCTAAAATAGTTCATATCTTCAGTATCGCTTGAATATGACAATAAGATATTCAACTTCATTTGATTCACTTTAACCTCTAGGTTGGTTTTCACATGGACAAACATCACCATGATTGTGAAAATTCCCATCCATTCCCAAATCAAATTAAACTTGTTCATGGGTATAGACTACAGTTATGTTGCGGTTTATTGCACAAGTTCAATTCACAAAGGACACATGGTTCTGTAAAAAGATCAAAAATTGTTTTGACGAAGAATATTCTTAATACAGAAGAGATACAATTGAAACCCAGATGAGCTTCCTTCAGATCCATTTTGCATCATGTCTAAGGGATTCCTCGATTCGGGCCAAAGAAGCGGAGAATCAGTAAATTTAGGCGATCAAATGGATCCATACGTTCTCTCACTTCGTCTCCATGTTCCTTGAGTGGAAGTTCCTTGCTGCTGTTCCCATGAACTTTCATTTACAAAAGGATTTCTAGCATCAGTTGGTCGTGTGTAGCATTGCCCAACTCCAGTACTCACCTGCATATTCCCATGTTCACTTCCAAATTTAGCAAGTCGAGGGATGCAGTAAAATGAAGAATTGCACCGAGAAGACAAAAAAAGAGTTCTGCTATATATATTGTCACGTCCCGGACCCAGGCTCACACAAATACAACTGTACACTGGGTTCTTGTAGCAAGTATTTCGTATTCCTCCTCGCTTTACGAAAATAATTAATTCAAGTTTTTACAAGAGTTCATTACCATTTATTTACCATTTTAAACATTTGTTTTCAACCGTTGTGGGACAAGAACATCACATATACACATCATTTAACTAAAGTTTCAATTTTACTTTAAATATGGCCAGTAAGAAATCGGGAAACTCTTCTTACAGTTTCCAAACATGCTGATAAAGTGGCCATTCCTGGGAGTGCATCTAAGCCACGCTGCAAATGCAGTTAGTAAAAGTAAGTGTACAAAGAATCACTGACCATAAACATGTGTGTGTGTGTGTGTTGCAAGCCGAAAACTGATTCTAGCAATGGATGAAAAGCAACCCACCATGTTTTCTACTCGCGTCCTGTAGATGAACCCTCCACAACAGAACAGCGTAAAGGCTACGATGAATCTGCTTTGTTAAAGGAACACAGGAGGTAACAGTCGGACTCATGAATAGATTTGTATCAGGATAAAATATAACTCACAAGACACTGACAATTCTTTACCTACTTCACTGGCAGAAAATGCACCAGTAAATGATAGATTTGCATCAGGATCAAATATAAGTCACAAGACACTGACAATTCTTGACCTACTTGACTGGCAGAAAATGCGCCAGCAAATGATGCATTTAGAATCCAAATACAGTTGAATACTAGATGTGATGCAGATGATATCATACTTGAACACAAACATTAGTAACTTAACGTGTCATGAGGAATAACTGGACATACACGCAAGATAAGATCCCGAATATAGCCCATCCTCTTGTAGCTTTTCCATCTTCATTTTGCCGTTGTTCTATAAAAGTTGAAACATATCGAGACTCATGTTAAATAAGCATTGCTAATTTGAGAAAACATCACATGAAACATAACCTGAATAGCAAATAAAACTCACCACACATTTTTGCCAAAGTAAACTGAATTGGGTCATAATTCTCTATCGGAATGGTAATTTCAACTTCATAAGGTGAATCATGAGCCCTTTCACCTGATTGAGCAATTAGTATAATAAGGTAGTTAGAAAGCCATATAGTAAATCAATATTATTAACAAGGTAATGTTGCAATGTACATACATCTCCATTCCAAAAGCATCAATGTGGGAGACAAAGTAGTAGGTGGGATGCCATTTGCTCCTGAGCCGGACAACTGAACTTGCAATCCTTGGTTCGGAGAAATCTGGAAGCGAGAGATGACAAAGCAATGAAAAATAGAAACCATAAGTCCTTCTGCAAGCATAGATGTACTAGAATCCACAACAAACCTTAATCGTTGGCTTTTGCACTAAACTGGAGAGGGAAGCAACTGCAGTCATATATAAAGTAACATGCCTTTGCTCAGTTCTGAAGCTGCAGCAATCTCAAAAGGAAAATGGATTAGAATAGAGGTTTAAGGAATCCCATGCAACTGGTTATTAATCTGATATCTGTTACGGATTCGGACCAATTTGATACTCACTCACTAGTGCACCCAGAAAACAGTAACAAATTTGCAAGATGCAACTTTGCAAGTGATGAAGGTGAATGATCTTATTTCTTGGAAAACAAAGATAATATAAACCAGACATACCAACGATCTCTTGGCCTAGTGGCAAGGGAGAGGTCCCAAAACCCATATGGTCTTGGGTTCAGATCTCACTTATGTGGGCAGTAGTTAGATAGATAGATAATAACTCCCCCGCCTCCAGGGCTGTTCCAAAATCCGGTCACCCCAAATCCGAATCGAATTACACGGTTCTGTTAAAAACCGAAGATTTTTCGGTTCGGTTTCGGTTTAACTGAATTTACACATTTTAAATATAAATAAAAATAAATAACAAAAAAATTTAAATGATATAAAAACTGCAAAAATGATTTTAAACAATAAAAAGGAAAAGAAAAAGAAAAACCGGTCTTCGATTCGGTTAACCGGACTAAAAAAACGAACCAAACTGAAAACCAAAAACAAAAAACCAAACTGAATTAATGGCTCGGTTTTTGTTTCAAACTGAATTTTCGGTTTCGCCTAGGGCGGTTAACAGAACCGTGGACACCCCGCCATTGTATAAAAAAAATAAATGTCTCCCTATACGTGGAAAGAAAAACCTCACAAAATATTTTCCGTTTCTTCTACCCTAAACATTCCCCCACCTATTTTTTTGGGGTCCTTCTGACGTATACTTTTCATTTTGAACTACTTCGACCTCCACAATGGTCCAAATCCATAACAATATCATGATACAATATTGCGTCCTTGCTCTAACCGTCTCAAGATGAGTAGCATCCAGTAGACCCCATGAGTATGAAAATGATGTGCGTCGCATAGAGATTAGAGATAAAAGTTTCGAGATAAGCACATAAAAACCTTATTTTCGACTTCTAGGCTTAATCATGTGATTCAATGCTCTAACAGTGGTTGATATACGTTCCACAAATGCCCGAAGGTGGGGACTAACCAAGATAAGGGTAAAATTGTAAAGTTGTGTGTTTTCTTTAAAGGAGTATTGACATCAATTTATTTAATATGGTAAATAGAGTAGTATTTGAAAAAAAGGTTTCTGTTGGAAGATTAATCTGAAAGACCTGCAAAAGGAGCAATACAACTTGAAAAGGTAAAACATTGTACCTGAATTCGTTGTAAGCCTTTTCATATCCTAACTGAGTCATGCCATTGTAAACCTACAATATTTAAGAGATCAGCCATGATCTAAAAAGAACATATATGACTGATCCATCATTTTATTTACTACATCACAATCTAAAATTTACAACAGAGCTTACAAGTTCCCATGACCGTGGATGAAAACCAACTGTGCATCCCTTAAATACTCGCAGACCTGGCTTTGCACATGGAATGGCAAGATCAACAAGTACCCTGATCCAAAAGTACAAACCAATAAAATAATCAGCAATATCCTAAACGATATTACAGATTATCTGACAAACATAAGATTCACAAAGGCAAGCTGCAGCCTCAACCGATAACCCACTTTACAATCTAACTTCTCTCTTGCTTGCCCTCACATATCATCACACAAGTTATTACTACCGAAATCTTATCTTGGACCTATGAATCAAGTTAAATGCATGTCACAAATAATCAAGTCCAGGAACCACAGAATCTTATCGTACCTGGTCACAGGATGACACAAGTTTGCTCACATTATCCTTTAGGATGTCAAGTTCATCTATTCAAGTTCATTTTTTATACGCGGACAATAAGAGGCAATGCTACACCATTTGACAATGGTTGATATTTATTGTGACCATGCCATTCTTAATTTTAAAAAAAACTTGTACAGTACCAATAAATTAATTCCTAAATAATTCTATTGCTATATTCATTAATTTTACTATTTTAGAAATTTTCTCTTTTTTGAATCAAATCCTCTAATGATTAGGACACTGATTTTTTAGATCTTCTACGTACAAAAGATTGCATGTAGCAAGTCTTGGGCTAACACATTGAACCTATTGAAAGTTTTTTGGCCAAAAAATTGGAAAGGGACCAACTTTCTAATTCCATTTAGGATTTTAATATTCTTGAACATATCACAATTTGTAAGATGTATCTGAAGATAATTTTCCGTCTATAATTTTTTAGAGTTATTTGTGATAAATTACTATTATTCTCTGAGTTTGACTTAATGCACGCCCATGGTCCCAACATCCTAGATCACCACAGCATAGTTATGAAATATGGATAAAAAGGATTTGTAGACATATAAATAATGAACAATAGATACGTGAATATACAAAGGAAAACCTAAATGCTAGAATGCGTGTGAAAAACCTGCATGTGGATTCATATGTGACATTGCAGATGCATCCAAGTCCACCTATGACAAACAACGAAATACCTTGAAGACATATAATTAAGTATTAAAAGGAGAAAATAATCTAGACTGAAGAATCTTCATCTAAAAATAAAATTACACGTGAACCTGCTCAAGATCTTCGACATAAAATCATGGACATAATATAACAGTGGTGTGGTAAGTACGAAACTACTAATAATAACTGCTATATAAATATGTCTCTCAATGTTAGCCTTTAGGTGAATATAGAAGCAAACTTACTCTTTCTGTTGGTGGCCATAACAGGAAGGCGGTTGATTAAACTAACTGCTTCACTATTCAACAAGCTAGGAAGAAGAACGAGGCAAGAGGCTACTGGTATCACCGGTGAACATATAGAAGGGCAATACCAGGGAAAAGAGAATATATACTTCTCAGTTCACTACCAAGAAAATCTCCTAGAATAACAAGATGAAAAGTGCAAGGGAGAAAAGAGAGACAAGTGAGATTGAGTGAAAGAATCTTGAGTAGTTGAGTATACTCTCATTTCTTATTCAAGCTTTGTAAACTCTGTTATCAATAAAATCATTGTTGTTGTTCCTCCCGTGGATGTAGGTCTCAAAAGAAGGCTGAACCACGTAAATTCCCTCGTGTTTTTTTCATCTCAATCCCTATATTCTCGAGTGCTTCATCCCATAGATTCATTAACCATAAGTGCTACTGGTTGCATAGTGATTCAAGTCCAAATAGGCTGAAGCGGTGATCATTAATCTAATTGAATCTAACAATAGCAATAGGAAAAAGACGCACAGTTGAAAAGGTAACAATTTTCTAGGGCACACACATTTTTACACTCAGGATTCATTAGGCATGACATCCTAGAAACCCCTCCACGGAAGAAACTAGATTACCTAAATGATATTCTTCCCTTAATCATACCAAGTCTAAAAGTCATAGAATGATGTTGAATTTCTCATTTCACAATGAGCTCATGAAATAAATGTAGAGAAACATGAGATGAACCACTAACTACCACCCAAAACAATCAAAATTTTAAATCACACAGATCTTGGATTGCATTTTCTTCATCATCTTTGTACTCTTCCCCCCAAGTGAACTGATCCAACTTTTCCTCAATATTAATGCATACATCTTAAAACCAACAGAAATGTGTAGAGAAGCTATCTAGACTCAGACACTTGTTTAGAATGTCAAAATTTATCATGGACACAATATAACAAATCCATTTGACCTTTTATACTATGTACCTGAGTATTGATTCTATCCTGGATTCAACTTAAACAAGCTATTCAATAACAAGGAAATAATATCTATTTGATTATGCACAAGTGTCTGGCCAATGTTCAAAAATAAGTTCAATAATATGAACACCTCCATGGTCTTCCTAAGCATGTCATTAATACATGCTAAGTTATGAAGCTTCAAGTACCTACGCATTGTCCATTTGGACAGTTTCCACAAATGATATTCACCTGAAAATCGCAAAAAAAAAGAGTTAGTCCAAAGTAATAGGGAATGTGATATCTCAATAACAGCTACAAATTTTAGCTACGTGAATCCGCTCTTCCAAATTACCCTACTGTTGTGACTCCAAATATTAAAACACACCATCTTAGGGGACACTCATTTTACCTGTGCTGTACGTCCCAATTTATCAAAACTCTTCTCGCAGTTCAACAGGTCACCACCATAGTATTCCTTGGAATAAAAGTTATCACAATGCACAAAAGAAAATAGTTAAACATCTATACATATTGTGTGAGTATTCACCTGCTCCACACAGGTACATAAATTGCAATTCATATCATAAATCTAACTTTTAAAAAAAAGTATAAGTCCATGATAATGAAATCATTTTAGCCGCTGATACAACCAATTATTTTGTGATATATTGTAAATATATAATCCTTTAAGCTGTGCAGGGCCAAAGTTTTGGTCAAGCTTCGGACTTGTCCGGATTCTAACATTATTGGTAAAGTAAAATCCATTTACAAAATCCAAAAATCGAAATTCTGCCCGACACCTTTTCAAATTTCTGATCCTAAAATTTTACAACTCCACCCCCATAAAGTTCCTCCTCCACATTTTTTGACCCCAAAAGATATTTGCAGCCAAAAACTCAAACCCCGCCAATACCCTTGGCTCCTTTTGCCACTAAGCACCTTGACCCAATAAAAGACACTCCTTCAGCTAATGCTATATGTTCTCCTACCCCTACTACATGCCAGTTGCTTGTTTCGACCCATGATCTTGGCCATATTTACCCATCAGGCACTTTACTTCTAATCCCACAACAGGTCAACAGCTGATTCAGATTTCTCGGATAATGAACCCACACCTACATCTCTATATTGCACGAATAGCATGATTATGAATCACATACTTAAGTGCTGGGTCGACAATAAGGGAGAAATCACGATATCTAGGTAAGTAAATTTAGAATACTTGCACTATTTTATTAATTTTCAGTAGCAGTAAACTATATATTCACATGACACTATTCGTTTGACATTGTTGCCTTTGTAGTTAAACGGAGGTCAGGTTTAACCCCACCACCCCCGACCCATTTTCATGTTATACCTGGGATGTCTGCCTAACCCATTTTTTCACAAGTATAAGGGAAAGTGGGTGTAATCTTCAATTTCAGAAGGGATACTTGCCACTTCGATAAATCACACAAGATAACCTACCATTTCATCTTCCAGAAGAGCGCACTTTGACAAACCAGATGATAAGCAATTTAATCACAAAACAATCAATAAAATTGGAATTCACAGGTACAAATCAAACTTACTTGAACAAAGTTGACATGGCCAGAACTGGCAATAAAATGATTGAAATTATCAAATCTTCCAAAATCCACATAGCCCTACGAGTTCATGAATGCATAAAGACAAATTTCCATTATGACACATCAAATTGACAAAAATTGAAAGAATGTACAAGGAGTATAAAAATTATAATTGCAGTGATCAAGGATAAAATTGAAAATAAAATAGGGATTATCAATCTTTTATATTTGAAAACTAAACGCAGAAACACAAATCCAAGACTATTATCAAATTTCCAGCATTAGTAGCACAATATTGGTTTCACAGGATCTATCTAAAGACAGTAGATCTTAAACCCTCATAGACAGACCCTTTATCTATGATCTATTTCTATTATATTTATTATCATTTCATTATTTAATTTATTTTATTTTATCTTATCCTTATTTTATCTAGCATACATATAATAATATAATAATAATAAATGATAAATCTACCACTTTGAATTGTGAATTTCATTTTGTACCCTTCGTTCTACTTTATTACCCCACCATTAATTAATCATTATGTGTGTTAATTAATATTTTCAATCAAATATCTCTTCTATATCATGTATTAGATATTAATAAATATATATCTAATTATAAAATTTTTCACGTGCATCGCACGTGCTCTTTCCTAGTCTAACATTCTAACATTCGTATAAATATACCACTTTGAATTGCGAGTTTACTTTTGTACCCTTCATTTTCTACTTTATTACCTCACCATTAAGTAATCATATTGCGTGTTAATTAATACTGTCAATCAAATATCTCTTCTCTATTATGTATTAGATATTAATAAACATATATCTAATTACAAATTTTTCACGTGCATCGCACGTGTTCTTTCCTAGTTCACTTCCATTTGTGAAATTACCTATATGTCCTCACATATTTAATTTAAGGCTAGCAAGTCATTTCCATTTATGCAAGTACCTATATGCCCTTACATATTTAATTTTAGGCTAGCAAGTTGTTTTCTCTCATAGTTTCATTTGTAATTTCATTGTCTACACTACACACCAATTATTAATCAATTAATATTTGGGTATTAAATACATTGAGTTTCTTCCAATGGGTTTTCCCATTTCGGTTGATTGCTTTACTCAAATAACTTTCCTCAAGTTATTATTTATGGGTGTCTAGCTAAGCTTATTAAAAACAACCTATAAACTTCTAGAACTTATAAGTTGCTTTAGAAGCTTATAGGCCGTCAGGACTTATTTTAAAAATAAGTTGTTAAAGTATTTGAATGATCTTATTTTAAACAACTTAAATATGTTGATATGCTTGGTATTATAAGATCTTTTTATTGTCAAAATTACCAAAAATGGTATAATGTTATGAAGGTAGTGTAAATAGTTATATATATACGAAAATAATTTTCGAGCAAATCTATATTAAAAAATAAAATTCTTTTATATTTTAATTTAGAAAAATTGATATTATTTTAAAATAATATTATATTTGACGGGTGAAGAACATGACGGGGATTTATGAAAATATGTAAGGATATTTTGGAAAAATAAAATTAAAATAAGTTTTTTTTTAAAAAAAATGAAGGTCACACCTACTTTTTTAAAACATGTTATAAGCCGTCAAACAACTTATTTTGACAGCTAATAAGTTGTTTAGAAAAAAATTTACCAAATAAATTTAACAGCTTGTAAGCTCCAAAACAACTTATAAGCTGTTTTGTATAACTTATAAGCAGCCAAACACCCTTAGTTATTGAATTATTATTTATTTATTATTTGTAATATCATTCTCTAAACTAAATACCAACTATTAATTAATATTTGGGCATTAAATACATTGAATTTCTTCCTATGGATTTTCCGTTTTCGGTTTATAGCTTCACTCAAATAATTTCCTGAAGTTATTATTTATTAGTTATTGAATTATTATTTATTTTATTTCAGCTGCCCAACCAATGATGGATTGAGTCTTTTACGGTCCCATTTATTTTAGTGTCTATATATTTAGTTTATATTTATTTTAATTTTACCACAGTAACTAGTTTCATGGATTGAGTCTTTTAGGGTACCATTTATTTTAGTGTCTATATATTTGCTTTTGTAGCTCTCTTTAAACGAACATTGAATATGTTAAAACTTAGCACACTGTTTCACAAAAATGTAAATATCTATTTTAGTTAGAAAATTTTGAGTAGTTCTTTTCCATTGATAAATTTAAGTTTTAACCAAATAATTATAATTTCACATTTAATTTAACAAAAATGTTTGAGCAGTGGAAGTGAGTATAATATCAAACAAATCATGACAAATTAACTAACTTAAATAAATACCGGTAGCACTTCTATTCAAATAATTTTTATTGGAAAAAATATTAGTGACTTAGGTCGTGGTGGTGACAATGCGTTGGACTTGGAGAGAAGAGATTCAGAATGGAAATGGGAAGAACCATGTTTATTATTTGGTTGAATTGACAGGACATGATAGGCAATGCCCTAATATGGTATTTTATTTTTAATTTTTTAAAATTGTGTTTTTTAATTAATGTCTCAACAAGTACGCAAAGTTGACACTTTTCCACAAGTTCCCTTAAAAATAGGTCGGTAAATGCCATTTTTCTTATAGTGTCTTTTCCATGAAAATGGATGTTGAGAGCATAAGGATTCTATGTTCTCTTTTGTAAATTTTTAAGTGTTTAGTTGTAATATAATGATTTAATTTCAATTTTAATTTCTATACTTTTTAGTATTTTATGTTTATTTGAAAATTGAAATATAATTTGATTAGTTTGATTTATTTTCAATTTTAAAAACTAAAAAGAATAGCAATTACTTTCTACTTTTGAATTCAATGCATGAAATAATCTGTGTTTAAATATGAATTATAATGAAAAATTATATGATATTTTTATCTGATAATTTAACGTATGATCATTTTTAAATATATGTTTTACAACACATTTATTTGAATCATATTATTTTAAAATATAATTTCTCATGAAATTAATAGTCATCGGTATTAATTGACAAAATATCCATTTTGATATAAAAGATAACTATCTACAACATGTCATTATAAAAAAATAAATAGATAAAGGTAAACAAAATCCGTAAGAGGTTGAAAATTTAGCAAAAACATAATTTATAATGAATTTAATGACAATTTGAGTGGTTTTATTTTAACAATAGTACGATAAATTTTGGTATTTAAGATAATTTTATTTGACAATCGTTTGTTATTATGTGTGTTCTATTTTAGTCAACTTTGGTTTGTTGGGGTGCAATAAACAATCGAAATGTGACATTTAAGCTGTTGTACAGCTTAACAAATTTGAAATGCACTGTTACCACTAGCTATAGCTTTTGATAAAGCGACGAGCGCTTGGTTCTACAATTGGTATCAGACCAAGGTCACAGGTTGGATTCTCATTGATTGCAAAAACTGCAATTATTGGGAGAGATTGTTTGGTTACAAATTTACAATAATTGTCTCCTCTAAGTATAGCAATCGAAACATGACGCTTGAGTTGTTGTACTTTGAATTGCGCCGATAACACAGTTATAACTTTTGGTAGAACGGTAAGTGCTCGATCCTACAGGCTCGGCATTGGTAAAATCCATTATTCTGTTAATTATTTTTTATTTTTTCCCCTTATAATTATATTCGGATGAAAACATATATTTTTTGATTTGAGATAGAGGTGTCATTATGTCAAAATCACGTAAAAACATATTTAAAAATGTCATATGGACAAGTGCGTGAACATATATTGTTATGATCATGATGATTATTATCTATTGTGTTTTGATCTGTTTAGTTGCTAAATACTCATAAACACGATGATATCAAAATGACTTTAAATTATCTAAATTTCGTAATCATGCTTTCAACCATTAGTCACCCACGTGCATCGCATGTGCACTTTCCTAGTTTCACGAAAATATATTGTTAGAAATGAGACTAGGACCTAACTCACCTCAAGAGGTGAGGGTTGCCCTTGTCTATATAAAGGGCTCCCAGGTTATTTAGCCAACCGATGTGGGACACAAATTAATACACCAACACACCTCTCTCACGCCCAGGAATGAAACGACTGGAGCGTGGAGATATTAACGGGTTGCCAACTATGGGACGAGTGAGGCCAACTATGGGTCGTCCAACACATAACGATGGAACCCGGGCTCTGATACCATATTAGAAATGAGACTAGGACCTAACTCACCTCAAAAGCTAGCTCAAGAGGTGAGGGTTGCCCTTGTCTATATAAAGGGCTCCCAGGTTATTTAGCCAACCGATGTGGGAGAAAAATTAATACACCAACATATATGATTGAAGGAAGATCTACAAACATATATATTTATCGGATAGCCATTCATTTTGGATGAGAGTGAGTGGAAATGAGAAATCAAGTCTTAAATTAATGTCACAAAATTATATTGAAGCACAACCAGATTTCTGTAATTTTATTAATCAAATTCTCAAGGCAGAGTTTTACAGAAAATAATAATAGGGTAATTAAGTAGATATCTTATTGTCTGATTAAGATAATATTCAATAACCATGATGGCATGATTATGAATTGGGACTGTGGGGTCTGACAAAACAAGAAGTTATATCCATTTTATGGGAAAACTTTATAAGCCCCGAGGACAGGAAGATCAGCATTAGTTAGGATAGTCTCCCACTTGACATGCATGATTTTGGGGTGTTCAAACCACTCTTCTCACAACAAGTGATTTTGAAGGTCAATGTAAAAAGGCGGTAACTTTTCCAATTACAGTTAATCTTTATAATAACAGAACCTTTAATACTATGTTTATCCTGATTAGTACCTAGTGAACATTGTTAAGCAGTAAATTATAAAGACATTGTAATTATTATCTCTTGAATGGTTGATTTGAAACACGAACAGATAAGTAAAATTTTGAAAAACAAGAACGAATGGAGATGTTAGGATTTTTAATCCCAATAGTGGTTGAACTCAGGAATTTGAAATCCGAATCCAACCAAACAGGGATAATCCCACTTCCTACTACCAATTTGAGATCAAACGAACAATTTAGATGGACAAATTAACAAATAATTCAAATAAAAGGAAAAATTGTTAGTTACATACCGTTCGGGATCTAGTCTCAACATCTTTACAAAATCGTACGACTAAATCGGGGTCCTGTCACAACATTAGGATATAAGATGCTTATGTGTTGGCAGTCAGGAAACCTAAATTTGATAGAAGATATTACCTTATCGTCATCATACTCAAAAACTTGTCCCATCAAATCACTCTGATCAAAAGAAATGAAAGAAAACACTTTAAACATAAGGTTGCGTTTGGATAGAAGGATTTCAAATCTATGGAGTTCAAATGTATTTTAGTTGTTTAGAGAAGGGAGGTCATAAACTTCAAATCCATTCATTTCATGTTTATGTAGTGTTACATGTTAATTAAGATGAATTTCAAGTTCACCCAATTATGATGTTATTTGAAATTCATTCTACATATAAAGAAAGAGTACATAAATGAATATGGATTTACAATTTGATCATCGTTTCATTGTTGACAACAAAATTGCAATCGAAATTCATGGATTTGAAATCCTTCCATCCAAGCGCAACCTAAGAGAACAATAAGTAAAGATCATGTCCCTAATATCAACCAATATCGTCTCAACTAAAAAAGAAAATGAACCCTTAAAATTTAAATAAAGAAACAATCATTCAACTTGAATTAGATACACACCTATTTACGTTTAACCATAGTCAACAAATCAACACATTGACTCTATCTACAAATTGTGGTTTGAAACATATAGATTCTTCAACATCTTCAAGATTGTACAACGAGTAGAGCAGGCTTGCAAGTTTTTCAAGTGGGCTCAAATATTACTCGATTCAAAAATTACCGAACCCATCTAACCTTGAACATGTTCGAATATATTTTCAACTGAATAAGAGTCCTAACTATTTTGTTCGATAGCTCATAGAGTTAATACTATATAGTAATTTTTATGAATATATACAAAAGAAAACGACACAACAAACTCAAGCTAGAGATTGAGCATTTATTTATCAGATTTCGACAATTAAGTTCCAACGGTACAAATCGAGCAATAATTCAACTTTTTAAATTTGGAAAAATTCAATCCAAACAAATTAGTCTTTTTTTTTTTCCAAATTGGAGCGAGCTAAAACATGAAATGGCTGATAATCGGGTTGGCACATCTAAATTGAATACATGTAATATAACAAGGATACAAAATCATGAATGCGACTGGAATTATCAAGTGCGTAACAGCTAGTACTCGGCACAATAACTGAATCAGCTCCGAGCGTGTGAAAAAAGACAGCTGAAACATGGGTACTCACGAGTTAGAAAGAATTACAGGATACAGAAAAATCCCATGAAACAATTACATTTTCCATAGCCGTTGTCCTGCTGTGCGTATTTACCTGAAATCGCAGCAATTACGAATCCTCGCATGGTATTTGGAAAATGATTCTCCGACTCAAAATCAACATAAACTCGGTGTGCTCCGCCGACAAAGGTCCAGGATAATATGCAGATTGAAATTCAACAGGAACCGCATCCTACGAGTCATTCATAACGAATCGGTGGTGGGGGCGAAAGGAAAACAAAATCTATTTTCGACATTGAAATGAGCCCAATATTGCTTGTGCTTCGTCATTTTTAGAACACCTGAGCTAAAAACGACGTCGGATCGAAGCATTGGCTAATAATAATTATTCATCACCCCTTTTAAATCTGCGGATTTCAATGACGAGCAAATGTTTATGATGCTAAGCGAGCAGAAAATGTAAATGAATATACTATTGGAAAATTATAATGAATTGTAATTATTAATTATTTAAATTAAAATATTTTTAAATATTGATTGAATTATATTGTTAAAAAACTACAACCAATCTCCTAAAGCTAAATTTGTTTGTTCTTTTCCTTCACCCTTTTGTTGGATGTTGGGAATTTTTCTAATTGGTTGGTTAAACTTATAATTTCTGACATTTTAAGTATTTAATAAAGTTATAAGTTTTTCTGTCAAAAAAAAAAAAGACAACTTTTTCATTTTTTATTTTAGTTTTGATGAATTTAATGTTTCTGTTTATTATTTAACATTTAAAAAATCTAATGGAAGGAACTTATTATGTTTTGCATGATTGCCATTCAACTCCAAATTATAAGGTCGACTTATTTGATTGCACAAAAGAGAGAGAAAAAAAATTATTTATTTTGGGGTGTGATTTCATGAGTGAGAAATTTATTAGGCTTTCTTCGACAAGATTTCCGATTTAACTATGATCTTGACCGAATACATGAGCTCAGCAAGTAGAGTTAATTAGCTTTATCTTATGCATGATTAATTAGTGTCTAGTCACTTGCCTCAACCCACTTTCTTAATTAACATTAATATAAATATATATATTTGTTTAATGAATGCTTGAGTTTGTGCAATTTTGCCTTGTTTAGTGTATAATAATATAATAAAAAGCTTGCGGATCTTTAATTTTCAACATTGATGTCAAATTTGAGAAGTTCGACGCTACTAGCTGTATCCCTCTGTAGGTTCGAAATTCCCGTCAAATCTCCGCCATTATATTTTCAACACCTCCAAAAGCCATCATTAAATAATCCATAATCTATATCTATATTATGATATGCTAATATACTTCAGTTTGCGCAATGTAATATACTATAATATAATCAACTTTCTCTCACAATGACACAATGTCAACAATTTATATCACATTGATCATAAACACACTTACAAAGCTTAATATGGAAGAAAAACCTACGTACATGTAATGCAACATCAAAATTTATTGATTCATATTCAACTAAAAGATGCATGATGCTTGAAACTCATCATCATCGCCATGATCAGTAATCCTTAAAGAGATTATCAGAAGAAGCCCAGATAATTGGCTTATAATTCGCATGAATAATATTCAAACTCCAAGGATTCCACAAAATCATTATCCCCATCAAGCACGTGATAATAAATATCAGAATTATGATCAGTACCAAAATCTTCAAAACCAGCGGCAGTGTGTGTAAGTGTTGATTCTGTTTGAGTTGATGCAGTTTACTATATCATTCAAATAAAACAGCATGTGGTTCAGCTCGCAATCTGAGCCCTGAGAAATTGTTTTCAGATTCAACATTTAAGTAGAGCTGAGTAACAATCTTCATATTACTGAGAATCTTAATATTTTCAGCTCTGAGTTGAGCCACTTGAAGCAACAGATCATCCAAGTGTTTCTGTTTTCTCATCCGGGATCTTCTTGCTGATTTTCGGTTTGAAAGCATTCGCTTCCATTTCCTTTGATCCTTCACATGCTCCTGATTCGAACCTCATGGGTACTTTCGAAAGGAGCTAATTGACCCTGAACAGGTCACAGCACTTGGAAAAACCATGTATCTACCATATATATATTTGGTGCGTAATTATTTCAAGAATTCCTAACACTAAAGGTGTGTGTTTAGATTCGAGTTATTGGTAGTTTCAAATGGATTGGTTATGGTCATGAGAAAACATAGAACCAATAGAGGAAGACAACCGAAAAAGATTGAACAAGATGTGAACCACGACGAATAGTTGAATTAACCGTTAGAAAGGAGAATTTCACTAATTACTATAGACATGAATCTTGATTATTGTGGTTTCTAGCAAATAAACTTACGCTTCCACATGAGGACTTCAATAAGCAACTCGTGCAGGTAATATATATAGGAAAATTCGAAAGAATTTCAGGAGGAGAGAGGAGCTAGACATATAGAGCAAAAGCTATGGCAGAAAGAATATGAGAATAGGAAGAGGGTTCTGGTAGAATTGGAGATGTAATATATCGGAATAATACAGTCTAAGCTAAAGCAATTATTCTCCATCTCCACCCCACCAAAAAATAAAATAAACACTAAACCTAAAATGAAAAGAAAAGAAAAGAAAATGGGTCATAACTCATAAATAAATAATTCTTCTATCACACTGTAATATTTTTTCAATATTCTGATAATAATTGAAGCATTCTCACATACTCTCGTGTATCTTCCTCCTCCATGACACTGGATTTTTATATCTATGATCTAATGTGGATGACTACGAAAAAAACCCAACAATTTTTTTTATATAGATTATATATATTTGGCAATTACATTTTGCTTCACCAACTAATAAACTTAATTAAGCTGCTGATTGATAATTAATTTTTCCAAAGTTAGCGCAATTACAACCACAGAATACAAACCATTATCTCCACAAAACAAAGGTCACGCCGAATTTTTCACCGAGTCTATTAATGCTATTAACTCACTTTTATGATTTTAAAAAAAATCACACAATGTCTTCTATTAAAGGCTTGGGATCATGCATACTTCCATCCACATTTCCATAGAGCTCGCCTCAGGTAGATAGATGCCTCGATTATAAACAACTGCAGCTAACCACACAGGTTTGAGAGAGAATTGAGCTCAATTGTTCATTTCAGTCAGAATCAGAATCAGTATTGATGGACGATCTCACTGTCCTTTGTTTATTTTCAAGATAATCATCATCATCATCCTCTCCTTGTTTTTTCTCCTCGATTATTCCTGAATAAACACCAGTTTTAGAACACTAAAAATTGTGTAGATCATCGAAGCATTTTGAATAATAGAATTACCTTTTTTCAAGAGGAGGACCTCAAGAGTCCTTGTGGGGAAATCGTCTTTTGCTCCCAAGTCTTGAAATCCGATCAGCCGATCTGTTGCTACTCCATTCCTGGACAAATGGGAGGGAAAAAAACCCAAGACTCTAGGCATTTTTACTTATGGAATATCTGTGAATATATCACAAATTCATCAAATATAATTAATGCACACGTTGGAAAAATGTTGAGAATTTTGAAGCAAATGAACAAATTCAATCCCATGGCCAAACTATTATGAGGAACCAAAAAAAAAATGCCAAGTAACCAAAAGAATTCGTGTATTAGCACCATGTGGCAGATATAATGAAAATGCCAGTGTACAAAAAAGTACTCAAGAAACATAACTAAGCGAACTTACTTAGAGTTAAAACACGAGTATCGTTAAAATTATGGACTTTGGACTGACTCTACCCTAAAAGCTAGCTCAAGGGGAGATAAGTGTCCAAGTCCATATACACAACTCCCAAGGACTTAATTCAGTCGTCTCCATGCACCCTAAAAGGTAGCTCGAGGAGGAAGGGTTATCCAAGTTCATATATACAACTCCCAAGGGCTTGATCCAATCATGTCGGACATTTAACACACCCTCAAAAATGAAAATCTGCAGCGTGAAGTTTGCAAGACATTAACAATTGATCCATTAGAGCAGTCCAATACATTACGAACTTGGCAGGACAGTCCAACACATAACGGTAGACCTGAGCTCTGATACAATGTTAAAATTATGGACTTGAATCTAACTCCACCCAAAAACTAGCTCAAGAGATATGATTGTCCAAGTCCATATATACAACTGCCAATGATTTAATCCAACCGATGTGGGACATTTAACAAGTATCATTAAGAACTGAACAATTAAGATAATTTCAATAATTTGTTTGGCATCACCATGCGTCACGACAAATAATCAACAGAACAACTATAATAACTACATAATTACATGAAGATACTAAACAGCAAAGATATAATGAAACAGAACTTACCTGAATAATATGACACAAGGCAACGTTTTGATTCCGAGTTTAGTAACAAAGAAAGGAGCATTCTGCAAAAACTTAGAACAATTAGTAATTTCTCAGTTACTGAAATAAAATTTAAGTGCAGTGCCATTATCAGCCGCACTCAATTATAATTATATGAAACATAATGGATAATTTAAACTGACCTCAGCATCCAATTTGATAAATTTGGTATTAAAATGTCTTGGAGCAAGAGACTTCAAATGTTTATCCATGATTCTGGGAAGATTCAACAACACAAACTAAATAAGCAGCAATGGAATGTTTTTAAAATGAATATCACAAATATGCAAGGATAACTTAATGGACAGAGACAGAATGCTTAAAATGAATATCACATATTGTCAAAGATGACTTAGTGGGAAACACTTCGTGAATACCATAAATTTTTTGACAGGTTACATTTGTCAATGACATTTAAACAGAAGATAAATCCACCCTCCAATTCATGATGCTACATATTTCAAATAAAGTTGTGTTTGCTTACTTGCATCGATAGAATTCTCGATGGTAGAAGTGAGATATAACTTTATTACTGCCCCTAACCTCACCCAAAAAGTCAGGTTCGGTTATCTCCCTATACTCTCCATGCCCTTGAATTTTCAGTTCTTGCCGCTTCTCAGCTTCTTTCTAGTTTTGATGCAGAAAAATTCAACCATCTGAAAGATAATTTTAAGGACACGTGAAAATAAAAAAACTTACAGACCTTAAGAGCTGCAATTCTGTCAGCATGCAACTTTTCCAGCTCAGGATCCTGGGTAGAAAAGAAAAAATGTGAGCAGAAATTATATTACAGAGACGGAGAAAGCAATCACTGAGGCATCCCCCTCTTACATCCATCAATTCGTCAAGATCTACTTCCTGATTAACAGAGCTGGATGACTGTGCCTTATCATTCGCCATCAATTCCTGCGAAAAATAACACTTGTAATGTGAAATCATTGTCTATTGCTATCTTTATGGTACTTTATTGCTTCAAATTATATTCAGGAGTTCAAAGTCTAAAATATAATTTTCGGTGTTTAGGATCAGCTGCGACAGTTCATGCCTCCAGATTCACCATTTCAAACCTCGGCCCTTTTCTGGTCGTATTTTCTCCACATAAACTGATCACGAGGCAATTTAATCCAACCACATGACATGAAGCTCCAATCAAAATCTTCTCCCCAAGTGAAATTCAACCCTCTCATATGAACAAGTATATCTAAGCATTTCCATCACTGTAATTATCCTTAATACTAACTTGTCAATTCATAAAAGTAATTATCGCAAACCACTAACGAACCAGAGGCACCGAGAATCGCCCAATTAAAATAAAGGGGTATCAAATATTTTGGAAAAAATTAAAAATCACAAGAAGGCAAACCTTTTGGTAATCGCGGGCTGCAGCAGCCAACACGTTCCCAAAAGCCAAATTAGAAAGGGTGGATTTCACAGAATCTGGATCCATTTCTTCTCCTCCTTTCACCCTGAAATTGAATCTGGGAGTGTATTAAAAAACGTGAGCGTTAAAGTAAAAACAAATTAAAGGATGAGCAAACAAATAAATTTGTTTCCATTTTATACAGAATTAGAAGTTCGGGGAGCTCTTGAAGTATGAAATGGGAAATGATTCAAAATATGATATGGGCGTTTTGCTTTCGCGTACAGGAGCTGGGTCATGAAAGGTTACTCGGATCCGGCCCATATTCAAATTTCATTTATTTCTTAAACCACGTTTTTGGGCCTTTCCTTTAACAACAACCAATTAGCCAATTAGGTCATGGGTTCAAAATGGATCGAAAACCAAGGACAAAACTCGTATCCCATGGGAAACTAGTTCAAAACTTTAAGCTCACGAGCCCAGATTTTTAAACCGACTCAATCATTGCAAACCAATGATATTTTTAGATTATGAAACAACAAAACGCTCAGCTCCAATAGATTGAAATTCAGCCGCCAATTTGAGCTAAAAATTGGACATATTTATGGTATGAGAAATGATCTTGTAGTAAACGAAAGTGACCCTTAGTTATCTCAACCTCGACCACCATAAATGAGAGATTTTTTGGTGAGGAGTGAACAGCCATTCAACCAAATTCCAGCCCTATAAATACCCGTTCAAGTACTCTGAAAAATGATCACAAATATCCTTCAAATACACTCCACAAATTCGATCTATTCGGTGTTTTCAAACTCGTGCTAATCTAGCCGATTTTGGGGCAGCAACAAGGCGATGGTCAAGGCAATAAGGCATTATTCTGCCCGATTTCCTACTTGAATTCAAGTAAGAAAGTGTTCAAATAAGTAAGTCATAATCGAGCCATAAGTCACTTGAAACAACTTTTGTTCGGGCATTTTCAACCAACACCCTTTGCGTGTTTCTGACTCAATTTTGGTAAGTGGGCTTATGTATGCTTTTTATGTTATGCTTTAAAATTCGATTAATGTTCAATTTTTGCTTCATGTCTTTTGATCTACATATGCTCCATTCATTCTGTATGTTTCTATCGTTATACTTCAATTCTGAAAAGCACAGGTAGGACTCGATTCTTGAAGTGAGGAGTAAGAAAATCGATATGACATATCTTAGAGGAGTAATATATCGGAGTAATATATAGGAGACTAACTAATAAACCACATATTAAAAGAATAAATTCAATGTTTTATACGATATATGTGTGTTTAAGGCCAGTTATGATACATTTTTTTAGTTATGTTTTGAAATCTATTCATTGTATATATGTCATGACCTATGTTGCTACATGTTCTATGACATGCCATTTTATAAATTGTGTTTATATATATATATATATATATATATATATATATATATATATATATATATACTTTGTTATTTTGTGTGTACGATCGATCTGTACTTGCTGAATGTTTTGACTTGCACTTGCTGAATGTTTACCAAACTCTCGTGCTCTTTACTTCCGTCCCAGATAAAAAAGAAGATCTAGTGGACAAGAATGAGCAATATATGTTATGAGGCATGTGAAGAAATTCAAGGCATGAAGATCAAGCTTTCATTTTAAGTTTCATTTTTTATATGGTTAATTCAGTTGTAAACACTTTTGCATTCTATTTTGACTTTTTTTGTAGATAGAACTTCGGTAAAGTATCATTCAGTACCTAAACCCAAATTAACAAATATACATGTTCAGTCTCCCGTCAGAAAAAATGTTTGTTTAAACTCCCTGAACCCACATTTTTTTCTCGGATGAAAATCAGTACAAAACATTAAAAATAAGGTACGAATACATGATATTCCAGTACAAAACATTGAAAATCTG